>NW_026781847.1:0-167843 GCF_030144855.1 Hypanus sabinus | reverse complement strand
TTCCCTCATTACTCGTAAATAAATCCCGTATGTTAGGGTCCACCTTCCGCATTTGTAAGAGTAAATCAGTAAAGCTGAAACAGGGGGCGACCTCACTGGATCACAACACAATCTTAAAGATTGTGCTTGTATCACATCGAATCATTTTGACGTTGAAGTTGATGCTGATCCATGAGCCACGTGGCAATTATCAAGAACAGATCTAATTAAGCAAATGTAAATGCTCAACAAAAAATTTAATCTGCACCCAAGAATACCCATATACCGAACTGAGGATATTTAATGCTCCTTCACATTTATCATTTACTTTGCTTATATCTGCTTCAGTGTCAACATATTATTCAACGACATGCCTGGAACTCTTACCACTGACACGGCTTCAATAATTTGACCATAAAATTTCAAATCATGTGCCGGACTATATATTCTATTTACATTCTATTCTATGTATATATTATATTAGACCATAACACCTTTGAGCCGAATCTGGACCAACGAGTCTGCTCCGCCATTAAATTATGGCTGGTCCTTTGTTGTAACTCCTCCTCAACCCCACTTCAGTTCTCCCCTTCTCATTTGATGCCATGTCGAATCAAGAACATTTCATTCTCTGCTTTCAATCCATCGAACGACCTGGCCTCCACAGCTGCATGTAGCAACAAATTCCACAAATTCACTACCCTTAGGCTAAAGTAATTTGTCTGCATCTTTGTTTTGAAAGAGTGCCCTTTTTATCCGGAGGCTGCGCCCTCTTGTTCTAAACCCTCTCATCCTTTCCACATCTACTCTGTCTCGGGCTTTCAACATTCAAAAGGTTTCAAGAAGATACCAAGTTATCCTACTCTAGGGGGTAAAGAGCCAGGTCTATCAAACGTTCGTCGTATGATAAACCTTTCATTCCTGGAATCATCCTTGTGAACCCCATCTAGACCCTCTTCAAGGCCAGCAGATCTTTTCTACGATGAGGGGCCCAAAACTGTTCCGAATTCTCAAGGTGAGGCCTTAGCAATTCCTTTTAAATCCTCGGACTCACACCCTTGCTCTTGTATTCTATTCCTCTGTAAATGAAGGCTAAAGTGGTTTCTGCCTTCCTCATCACCGTCTCAACCTACAAGTTATCCTTCAGGGTGTTCTGTACAAGGACTCCCAGGTCCTTCTGTATCTCAGGTTTCTAGCCGGTCAGAAAATAGTCTCTGTGGTATAGGTCTCGAAGCAGTTACACTGCATTTGCAAATATTCTGTAGCTCCTGGCACGCCTCAGGCTCGTTCAGCTCGCCGCCGTCTAGGGGAGCAGACTTTGCCCCCCTAGACCACCATTCGATCCCCTCAGACCTCCTCGATTCGCAGCTGAGGACCACCCGATGTGATCAACCAAGCACCCCCTGCACGTCTGTCTTCGTCTCCTCCCTTCTCCGAACCTCCAAGATTCAAAGCCCCTCTCGGGGTCCGTTCCGTCGCCCATCTGACAGCATCGCGTCCACTCCCTCTCACACCCCCGCGCCTACTCCCCAAAATGCCCGCCAACAATAGATTAGAGACGCAGAAGAAATGGCACTCAGTGTCAATTGTAAAACAGCTTAAATTGTGTTACAAGTTAATTATCTTCCAGTTTTGAATGACCTCTGTTGGTGGTAGAGGGAAGGAGAACCGAGTTGAGAAAGAGGAGAATAGCAGAGTGATGTCATAAGGTGGGCGTCGGGAACAGCCCCAAATACAAGACAAAGACTCTGAAGTGCTAGGAACAGGAGTAAGATTATAAAGAAAGCAGGGGAAATTGGAAGGAAACTCCGCTGGACATGGACACAGGCCCTGGAAGAGACTAGGATAGAGGGCTTGGGATGAGACTAGGATACGGGGCTTGGGCTGGGACTAGACTGGGAAAGCGGGACCTGGACGCGGAACTTGGAACAAGGGCAAGGTCTCCGAAGCAGAGACTGGACAAGGACCCGGAACCTGGGTCTTGACTCAGGCTCGGTCTCTGGAATTAGGCGAGGACAAGACATGGCTCCAGGCGGAAGGTAGCAGACGAGGCTTCAGCCAAGGGCTACAGAAAGGGCTACCGGGGAAAGGAAAGGAACAGTTCTCTCTCAGGATAACAGCAAAGACTTCCTGGCTGACCCAAAGGAAACATGGACAGGAAGGGATAGATCCAACCGTAGGTTAACGGTAAAGATGGCCTGACTTACTCCACGGAGGTGAGGACAGGAGACAGACCAAACGTACCAGCACACACACTCGAACCTAGGGCCACTTATAGTCCCAGCCCCAGCTTGAGCATCAGGTGCCTGCGATTGCGCCGAAATGAAGCAAGGGACAGCCGGAACACCCGGAGTACAGAATCCACGGAATGGACCGTAATCCAGATCGCGGACTTCACTGTCTGGAACATGACACGTGAAGGAAAGGACGGGTTATACGGGAGCAGCAGTGGTTGACATTGACGAAAATGTATTCCAAAAATAGGCATTGTTTTTTTCAGAACGAAGAAGCGGGGGTAACAGGTTCGCCTCCAGCTTGAGTTTAATCGGGCAGCGGGGTGAGGTGAAAAGAGGATGTCTCTGGGACGCAAAGGCCAGTAATGCAGACGGGTTCAGCTCTATAACTCTGTTATGTTGCCCTAACCACCGATAGATCTCACCATACCAGGTATCATCTACAGATATTCTCTTGTTTTTCATCATGTTCCTGCTTCTGTATTATTTTTGCTATCGATCAGACAGTATTTTTAGCCACTATTCAATAGTTCTTTGCATAGGAACAGTGTTGGCACCGCCAAATATCTTATTGAGAGTGATCAGGATAAGATCAGATTAGATCCTATTTCCCTTAACTGTGTCTTTTGTTGTTAGGTTCAAAACATCAGTATCTGTCTGTCAATCTGGCTGTCTGTCCGTCTGCCTGTTTGTCTGTCTGACATTTTCTCCGTCTCTCCCTCTCTCTCCCCCCTCCCACTCTCCCTATCTCTCTCTCTCTCTCTCTCTCTCTCTCTCTCTCTCTCTCTCTCTCTCTCTCTCTCTCTCTCTCTCTCTCCATCGACATGTTGAAGCTCTGAATTCTATTTCTGGCTGACACTTCAAGTTGAGAGAGAAGAAGAGCCTGCAGGTACAGGAAGAGGATAAGGAGTGTCTGCAGGAAGGAACAGCCTAGGCGGGAGTAGGATCGCTCGTTACAGACGGAAATAATCTCCGAATCAGGCAACTTCAATAGAATAGCGGTAAGAGGTTAGATTCAAACATCACTTGAATCGGATCGGAAGTTTGCGGGGGGGGGGGGGGGGGTTGGTGGGGGTAGGAAATTACTCTGGGATTCTAGGGCCAGCGGCACAGTCGTGATCGGCTGTTAACAGTTATTGCAAACTCTAAGCCACCACACACAAATGCTGGGGAAATTCATCAGACAACGCAGCAGCTGTTGAGAAGAGAAGACAGTCGACGTTTCGGGTCGAGACGCCTCAGCAGGACTCTGACTGTATGCGTTATTTTGTATTTGTAGCATTTGCAGATTTTCTCGTGTTTGTTATGTTGCACTGTTCATCAAATTGTTTACATTTACCCGCTAGCGGGGGTTTGGGGGTTCAGAATAGGGAACATGATAGTAGCTGAAACCTCATAACGTTCACCATTTGTTTCTAACGATTAATGAATTTCAAAATCCGACTTATTGGGTATTTCACCACATTCTTCAGTTCCCCTCGGAATTTGCTCTGAGTCAGGGCATAAATACACGTGTTGGTGCAGGAACTGAGAACCTGCAGCATTCCCGATGTCAGTTCTGTGATGTAACGGGGATCCGTGACAGAGTAAACAAAACTCATTGAAATTTGTTGATAGATATAAAATACCAGCTGTGTAACCACAACATAATGAAACTACCGGTTATGCTGAAGAGCAAAACGATGGATTTGCGTCGTTTCTCCATCTCCCGGTCCTTGTCATTCTCTCCACTCTTTTGTCCCCGGAGCCACCTGCGGGCTCGACTGGCCGCTAGAATCCTCCTGACAGTCAGAATATTGAACAGCAAAATCAAAAAGAATGGGACACAAGGGGTTAAAATGCTGTGAAAAATCGTAAATACCGCCCATGAGGGAGAGGATTTGTAGTTCGCCGTATAAACACAGTACCAGGGAACACCATCAACTATCTTTCTAGGCTCGTGTATAAAGCCCCAGGGAACACATTCCAAACAGGCCAGCACACTCACTGTCCCGATAACCACGGCCGCAGTTCTCTCGGTGCAATATTTTGATTTCACCTTCTCACAGCAAATGGTCACAAATCGATCGACTGTGAAAGCGACAGTCAGCCAGACAGAGGTCGCAGTCCTCGCAAATATCAACCAGGAAAGGAGTCTGCACACCGGGGTGATGCTCAGGATTGATCGGGGAAAATAAATCCAAGCTGTCGCTCTCAGCAGCGGATCGGAGATAACGACCAGGAGATCGGCCGCTGCCATTCCCATCATGTACCGGGTGACACATTTGGAGAGACCGCACTTTCCTCGGGACAGGATCACAATCGCCACCAAGTTTACTGGAAAAGAAACAGGGAACAGCTTGTAGGGAATATACTGAACAAAGAGAAATGCAGCAGTGTTAGCGGATCCTTTCATGTTTTCACTTTATTGTTGCCTTTACCGGTGGGAGGGTGGAGTGAAGTCGCAGAACTGACGGAGACAGAGAGGAGTTTATGCAGTAAAATAAGAAGAATATGATCTGAATACAGATTCCTACTGATGGTATAATCTATGCGGAACGATATTTCCAAATGCAGGTCACCTGCTACAAGACACGACCATCGAACACAGGCAATTGAGAGATCACTGCCTGATCCGTTGCGTTCCGCAGGTTTTGGGGGAATCGCGACATTTCTGCAGCGGTCTTCAGATCCAGATGCCACAATCCACAATCCGTGTGTTTACTTTCAATTCCTGAAAACTGGAATATTTACAAACTGTGGAAACAGTAGAAACCAGCGACAGAAGTAATCACAATATTGGAATTGCTACCACTGCGGCTTACCGGGAATTCCAAAGGCTGAAATAAAAGGATAGTAGACGTCCTCTATCCGCCAGATGAATGGATACACCATTTCAGTGAGAATGTGTGGGCGCTGTTGCTCCTGACTCTACAGCTCCGGCAGACACTCTGAGCTGATCCTTTCCAAACGGCCCGATTTATACAGAGGATCGCTCTCCAGAGATACGATATGCCCCTGACTAGCTTCCTTCGTTACAGTCACTTGAACGAACACTTGAATTCCGCACCATTGACTCTGATGTACATACCGGTCTGATTGAAGATAAGCGCATCAAAACTCGGGGGCGTTACCTTGGGCATTTTCCACTCATGTGGTGGAGCTCTAATGCCAAAGGGTGAGTGTTGTCACCGAGCAGCCACGTTCACAGAGTTCACGCTTTTGATGTTTGATATTCATCTGTAAGGAGTTCACTAATACTGTCCGATCCCTAACGTCTTTCTTTGCGATTTCCCAGTTTAAACCCTCCTTCAGTACTTCACATCCCTCCTGGCCACACACAGTGTCCAACACACATACCCGTGCACGAAGACAGACAGACACACATCACACACAATGCCAAAAACACACACACACACACACACACACACACACACACACACACACACACACACACACACACACAGACACACACACACACACACACACACACACACACACGCACACACAGACACACACACACAGACAGACACACACACACACACACACACACACAAACACACACACACACACAGACACAGACACCCACACACACAGACGAACAGAGATAAAATAGACGGAACAATGTCGTCACAGTAACGGTCAGATGACCATGTTGGAGAAAATCTGCAGATCCTGGAATTGTGGACAACATAAAGACACAGAATGCTGCATAAACTCTGCTGTTCCTCTCAATCCTTTTTGACGTTGCTGATGTAACAGACTTTCATGAGCGTCTCAAATCAGCCAGAGGTCAAACGAACATTGAAATATTTCTTTCAACCGGCAGAGAAATGGTAGTCCGATTAATTAACAAAAATGGTACTCTGTATTTGGAGATGAATAGATTCAGGGACAAAAGACAGCGTCATTGAGACAGACAGGTTGACTCTTGCACTGACTGCACTGGCTTCTTCACAGAACCGTCTGACTCTTACCTGCCCCTCACTGGCCCAGTTTCCTTCTCCTACCCACCTCCGACATTCCTCCGATCGAGGCACAAGGCACAGAACAGCCACCCCTCTCTCACTGGCAAGGTGTGTTAGAGAACAGAGAAGTGCTGACAGCTCATGGGTTGCACATTCACAGAGAGAAGAGATATTCAATCCCACACTGAGCACAAACACAAGATACACGTTTTTAATACAGCTGTTCCACGCAAACAGAGGTGGCAATTATTTCCATTGTATATCATACCAGTGTCCTACAGGAGGAGACACAGACCTGGACACCATTTACCCACGCGAGGTTTTTTTTTGGGTGGTGGGGACAGTAACACAGCTTTCGTAGTGTCAGTGCGGTGCAGGAAAGGACAATCTGATGGGAAATTGGGAAACAATGTATCAGGTGTGAGTGGAAAGATACTGACAAGCACATGGTGTTCTGGATAATGCGTTTGTGTGGACTGACAACTAGCAGCAGTTCAAAGGCAGAAAGGGGCTCATGAAAGGGGCTCAAATTGAAATGGGGCAGTTTCAATTTGGGATTCTGTGGTCAGAACGGAAACTGGTGGATTGGGTCTTGGTCCCCAACTGTTCGCTGTCGACATCGAAGTTTGGATATGGGGCCAAGTTTATTATATTTGTGTCTCCTGCAGTTACAGAGCTTGGTGTCAGAATCAGTATTGCGATAGGTAGAGAGAGTGTGTGGATGCAGACAGAAGTGATTGAGTGAGCATCTGCAATTTGACAGCATGTGGGAAAACGTGATTCCATCCAATCCGAGAGGAACAAACTAGATTTTTTTTGTTTGTTTTTAACTTTGGGAAAGGGATAACGGTTCAGAGGTACATGGGGTGTTTGGAAACAAGTCATTGAGAGTCAGCGTTCAAGTTAGTGAATAATTAGAGAAAGAAACAGTTCTTTTATCCAATGATGTCAGAGAATTAGAGAAGAGTAAAATAATGGATTTGCGAGGGGTCTCAGTCTCCCGGTCCCTGTTATTCTCTCCCGCTCTTTTGTCCCCGGAGCCCTCTGCGAGCACGACTTGCCGCTACAATCAGCCTGACTGTCTGAACATTGAACAGCAAAATCAGAAAGCATGGGACACTAGGGGTTAAAATGCAGTGAAAGAGTGTAAATGCCAATAAGAAGGAGATTTTCTGTAGCTCGCTATAGCAACACAGTACCAAGGAACACCGTCAATTATTTCTTCAGGCTTGTATGCAAAGCCCCAGGGGACAGTCTCCAAACAATCCAGCACCCTCACTGTCCCTACAACCACAACCGCAATTCTCTCGGTGCAATATTTTGTTTTTAGCTTCACATAGCATATAGCCACAAATCAATCGACGGGAAAGCGACAGTCAGCCAGACGGTGGTCGCAGTGCTTGACAAAACTTAACCATAAGCGGTCTACACACAGCTGTGATCCGCAGTGATCGGCAGGAATCATCTGGGAAAGTAAATCCCAGCAGTCCACTTCAACAGCGGATTCGAAATAACGGCCAATAGATCGTCCGCGGCCATTCCCACTAGGGAGCGATTGACACATTTGTAGAGACGGCACTTTCCCGGTGACATGATCAGAATCGCCAACAGGTTCGTTGGAAAAGTTTAGAAAATATTGAGCAGCAGCGAATGCAACGGTTTGAGTGGATCGTGTAATATTTCCGCTTTATTGTTGTATTTAGCGGTGGTGGATCGATACAGAATGCAGAGCGGGCGGTGACGCGGAAGTTTATCAGTAAAGTAAAATCAGAACAGTCTGATTACAGATTTCTCACTGATGACGGAAATGTGAAGTGGCAGGGAAAGCGAAAACTGGGAAACTACTTTCTCTAGTCAATGCGAAATGAACCACTTCATGTCGGCACATTCCGAATCTCGTGTGTATGAAATCAATAAATCCGAAGATGATGGTGAGATTTTTCTATTTCACATCCTTCATTTTCCTTGACGATCCCTGTCAGCAACAGAACAGCCGAAGGAATGAACAAAAAAACAGGAAATGCTGGGAACACTCATCCAGACAAAACAGAATATGTGGAAAACCAGGTAAAGAGTCCTTTCTCAGAATTGTTCTCAGACAGAAAGCTGACCCGACTGTTAACTGGTTTCTCTTTCCATCCGGGCTGTCTGGAGCGTAGTGCTTTTCGAATTCCCCGTGTGTGTTTCCTATTCCCCAATTTGCCGTCTCACACAGTTTGCAAACGAACATTGACTGATTCCAACAGAGACAGCGCAGTCTGACCCAGCCGCACAGACGGACATGACTCATCCCATAGAATCCATCACCAGAGGAATTCTGTGTCCTGCAGCGATCTCGGTGCCACAGTCCCGTGTATGTCACAGTGTCAGATATAGACATAACAGAATACATTTCACAGTGTTCATAACCATGAAACGACAAACATAGAAACATAGAAAACCTACAGCACAACCGACAGGCAAATCGGCCCTCAAAGCTGTGCCGAACATATCCTTAACTTAGTAATTGCCTAGGCTTACCCATAGCTCTCTAATTTTCTAAGTTCCATGTACCTATCCAGGAAACTCTTAAAAGACCCTACCGTTTCTGCCTCCACCACCGCCGCTGGCAGCCCATTCCCCGCAATCGCCGCTTTTTGCATAAAAAAACAACTAACATCTCATCTGTACCTCCTTCCAAGCACCATCAAGCTATGCCTTCTGGTTCAGGCATTTCGGCCCTGGGAAAGAAAGAAAAAGTTTCGCAACAGTTCTACACTATTCAATTATGTAACTGTGGTCGTAGTAGTTGAAACAATAACGGAATGCAAAGTGAAGTATAACCGCTATAGAGAAAGGTAGATGAGAAGGTGCAACTTCATAGTTAGGTAGATTTTGAAGCCAACAGCACATCATAAAATACTAATCCTATAATAGTGCAAGAAATATTGTAATTAAGCTCCGTAATACGTGTTTTCAGGGTGATGTCATATTCACTTCTATATCTTTGATTTTCCCCCACAAAATAGAGAAAAGAGCGTTGATTTGAGTATTTTCAGACAGCTGTCAGCAGATATTTCACAAATAAATTGTTAAACGTTTTCAGAAGGTAAATCGGGATATCGAGTTTGGATTCTTGTGAATTCATGCCTGACATTGATAGTAGAAGTGCGCTTGCACATCACATCCTCCTAATTTTAATGTTTCTATGTCTGTATGTCCCTTTGGCTTAATGGACAGGACTGCGCACAACACTTTATGCAGATTATGCAGGCAAGTGTTTCTATACAGCCTGCAGAGCTACCTCTCTGGCATTCAGTACCGTCAGTCAACAGAATCAGATCTCCATTCGTCTGCTGAGTTTCCGACCGAACTCGGCTCCTATCTTCAGAGATCTGTCCACGTGCTTTCCGTGATCCCTCCAGTCCACCTTCTTTCTTCATATTCCACAATTTGATATGGATCTCCTGGCCTAACGCAGACATTTTGCCTGCATTGCCTCACTTTGGCATTGTCATGTATCCTCCCGATTCAATGGAAAAAGTTTCCCGTTTTACTTCTATCTGTGATCTTCATGACTATTTAAAATTTCAAACATCGACCATACCCTCCTCCTCCCCAAGAGAAACAAATTATCACTTGGCGAATAATACTCAAATATTAAAATTCATATCATATCAGAATACTAACTCTGAAAGATCACCGTTTGGCGGGAATGTAATTCAGCCCCTCTACATTGCCCTATATAGATGGTGTTTGCAAGATGGCTGAATTCTGTCATAGTGCATGGCGAGTAGGCAAAAGCTGCGAGCTCCCGTGACAGTAGGCAAAAGGACCCTGCGATCAGAAAAGCAGCGAGTTGTTGGAAGTTGTACATACTGAGTGGGAGATCTAAACATCTCTTTCCAATGTAAGATAATCTCACAGGACTCTCGATAACGAAGTTACTGTTCCTACAGGATTGATTAGAGTTCCTACAGGATTGATTAGAAATGAGGAATAGTTTTCGTTCTACGGAGAGCTCCTTTCCACACAGGTGGCGGAATGTCAGAACAACCCACTGTGAATGAATCGCATTCCCAGTACACCAGTCCCATTCAGCCACAGTGGAGCAATTCACCTGGTCCCGGAATTGCAGAAAGTTGTTCCTGGAATCTGGCACCGGCTCTTGCTGCTCCGCATCCAAGAGAAAAGGTTCGATTCTGAACATGAACAGGGTCTCCGTCTCAGAAGGACATAACTGCCACGGATATGGCTCTGACGCTGAACACGGTAATTTCCCTATCACCCATCGCCACTTTCCTTCTTCTGTCACCTATCAGGGACCATCAGGGCACAAGTGTGAATAAGTGTGAGGTTATCCACTTTGGGTGTCTGAACAGGAAGGCAGATTATTATCTGAACGGTGTAAAGTTAGGTAATGGAGAAATACAAAGAGATCCAGGAGTCCTTGTTCATCAGTCACTGAAGGTGAATGAGAAAATGCAGCAGGCTGTGCAGAAGGCTGATGGAATGTTGGCCTTTATTAAAAAGGGAATTGAGTACAAGAGCAAGGAAATCCTGTTGCATTTGTACAGGGCCCTGGTGAGACCACACCTGGATTATTGTGTACAGTTTTGCTTTTCAGGGTTAAGGAAGGATATCCTGGTGTAGAGGAAGTGCAACGTAGATTCAACAGGCTAATTCCTGGGATATCAGGACAGTCTTACGCAGTAAGGTTAGAGAGACTGGGCTTGTACACGCTGGAATTAAGAAGATTGAGAGGGGATCTGATTGCAGCATATAAGATTATTAAGGGATTTGACAAGATAGAGGTAGGAAATATGTTACAGATACTGGGAGAGTCCAGTACCAGAGGGCATGGTTTGAGAATAAGGGGCAGGTCATTTAGGACAGAGTTAATGAAAAACTTCTCCCAGAGACTTGTGGGGATCTGGAATGCACTGCCTCGGAAGGCAGTGGAGGCCAATTCTCTGCATGCTTTCAAGAAGGAGCTGGATAGGTATCTTATGGATAAGGGAATCAAGGGATATGGGGACAAGGCAGGAACCGGGTCTTTATAGTAGATGATCAGCCATGATCTCAAAATTGCGGTGCAGGCTCGAAGGGCCGAATGGTCTACTTCTGTACCTATTGTCTATTGTCTATAAGTGCATTGGAGTAGCTCAAGGGTATTTTCAAGATGAAGGCTGAACAGTTGGCATGAGTGGCATAGGCAAAATGAGGAAGAGCTTCACGCAGTGAGTATATAGAGTTAGGAAAGTGAATGAAGAGAAGGACCACCAAGGAACTTATCTCCGGATTACTTCCGCTAGCAAGATCTAGCGCAAGTAGGGATGGTATGAGTGAGTGGCTGAGGAGATGATGGTGCCGGCTGCAGGGTTTCAAGTCCTTGGGTCATTGGAGCACTTCATCTTCGGGGAATGAGTGATTCGTGCAAGAGGGACGGGTTGCATCTGAACGGGAGGGGAACTAATATCCTGGCCGGAAGGTTAGATAATGCTTATTGAGGGAGGGTTTAAACTAATTTTCCCGTGGGCTACGAACCAGAGCACCAGATCAAAAAAAAAATGAAGAAAGATAGATGTAAGGGAAATTCTCGGAGGGCAAATTTCAATAAGGATGCAAATTGGTTTTAAATATGCAATTTAAAGCGACCGACTTTTATCTCGTAAACCATCGAGCTGTTTGTTCTATCCCTCCTCTCACTGCGGAGCGGAGACACCCTTCTCCCTTCGGGGGAGAGAGAGAAACTGATATGTTGAATACCGGGTGAACGAGCATCTTTGGTGTACTGCAAGTCTGTGTCTTTGCTGTTGCTTTGCTCACGCTTGAGTGCTCGGTCGCCGGTGCGATGTATGTTTTGCTGGTGTGGAAGAGGATGGTCGTTGTTTGCTGCCGATTACGCGTGGAGTCTTCGGGATTCTAACATTTGAATGTATTTTATTCTTTGGGGGCTTCCATTTTTCGTGAATGTTTGCGAAGAGAAAGGATTTCAGTACGCATAGTATATGAAATTCTCTATCATTACATTTTCCTTTGAAATCTTGAAGCTTTTGAAACATAGGAACAGGCCATATCGATTTAGCCCATCGAGTCCTCTCATCCATTCCATCATGGTTGATTCCAAACCTCGCTCCTCCAAACACCTACCTTCTCTCCATGAAACTTGATGCCCTGACGAGTCAGAAATCTGCCGGCTTTTTGCTTTAAATGTACCTACGGACTTGGGATACGCACCTGTCTGTGACGGAGTATTCCACACATTTACTACTGTCTCAATAAAAATGTCCTCCTTACGTCCTTTGTAAAAGTTAGCCCCTCAATTCTGAGGTTGTCCCGTTTAGTTCTGGACACACCCAGCACTAGAAATATCCTCTGCACATCCACCTTATCCGCGGCTGTGCAGGTCATTTTCTGTCTAGATGTTGTAAAGGTCCGTCTCCTCAGAACATGCTGCCAACCGGTGCAAAGATCTCTCACCTTACAGTCCAGTGCCAGCTCTTGCCGTGGTCTCTTGCCCTAGGGGCATGGTGCTGGTTGTAGTAAGGTCTCTACTCTTATATTACGATGCCGCTGCCGTAAAGATCTCTATCCTTACAGAACGTTGTCATTTGCTGTAAACATGTGTACCTTGCAGTGCGGGGCAAACTGTTGTAAAGATCAATGGCCTTACAGAATTTTGCCGACTATTGCAGAGATGTCTGTCTTTAGTCTGGTGCCAACTCTTTTAGATGTCTGGGTTCTTACCACATCGTGCATGATGATGCAAAGGCTTGTGCCATTAGAACACAATACTGTTGGTGTTTATTTTTTTTTTTAATCCCAGTTGCAGGGCAAAACAGGGATTGTCCAGATATTGGTATTCAGTGTTATGTTTTGAAAAAATTCTCCTCTTGTATTGGAGTCTTGTACTGGTCCGTGCCCTTACTGACCAGTGCATCCTCTGGCCGCTGGGTATGCTTCGAATACAGTGTAAGAAAATTTTCAGAGGTGTGCCCTTATTTAATAAACTGATCTTGCAGGCACAGATAGTTTACAATTCTCCAGGAGATCGGACTAAGTGTTGATATCATTGGTAGCCACGAGATCACTGCGGGCGGGGTAGATCATCCAGCCTATCAAATCCATTCTAGCTCCTGCTACAACATTCCTACCGTCCAGTTCCCCACTTTCTTCGGACAGCATGACAGGTTTATTTTCCTGAAGAGCGTGCACAGTTCCTCTTTGAGCACTCTGATTGTTTGTTCACCCAACCCTACGGCCACTGTGTCCCAGTCGAAAACCATTGTCACAGGCCCCATTGTTCCTTTGCCCACTGGGCTGCAATTCATTGAGCAACAAACTGTGAACAGTACAGCTCAGGAGCAAATACCTTCTGCGCACTGTCTGTCTGCAGACCATGATGAACATTTATACAGCATGTTTGCCTGAATGTAGCCTGTGTCCCTAGTGGACTGAATCACCCACAGGATTTGCACATCTTAATGCACAGCACCATCTGCTCCACAGTATCTGTCCGTCTGAAAATATCACCGCATCGCATCCCTGATCTCGCGTTCCTCCATGTCATTCTCCTTAGTGCAAACGAGTGCAAATGAATAAATTTTTTACATCACATGTTAACCCTGTCAGCAGGCATAGACTCCATTTTTGTTCTTGCTTTGTCCTGTGCTCTCCCAGTCAACTGTTGTTTTCACAGTATACATACGTTGCTTTGGGACTCAAGTTAATCCTCTTCACGGTGATCATAGAACATAGATACTTTCCGCCTACAATGTAGTACCAACCATGTAACCTGATCTACAGCCTGCGTAGAATTTCCCTAGCGCACAACCATCTAGTTTCCTAAACTCGATGAACTTCTGAATAGGTTCTGAAAAAGCCGGATTGTATCCGCTTTCACCACCGCTGCCGGCAGTGCATTCCACGTACCCACGACTCTCTGTGACATCTCCTGCTGACTGCTCAGTCTCCTGATTCACTGTGGGACTTGTTTCTGGGTTCCTAAATGTTCCTACAAAAACCTATACAGTTTCAGCTTCCAAAGCTTGCATATGGCTCTGCTTAATTGTTGACCTGAATACCATATCATCCTAAGTTCCTGAATAACCCATCATTCTCCAATTTCTTCAAAGCAACGAGCAAGTACTGAAGTCTGAGCGGCTTGACGGTAAGTGACTCTCACATGTCTGACATAACACCGGCAACCAGAGTACTCTCTGCGATTCCAAATTATTCCTTCTGTAATTAGTCGACTCCAAATTTGCAATTATTCGGCTACATGTCTAGTCTATTCCTTATCAATAAACGTTTGAATACCTCCAGAATTCCCAACGAAAGTCCAATCAAGTCGCTAATTTTCTTTTTCCCAATACCAGATCGTGTCTCTCCCTCCGTTGTGGTTCATTTACATGCTGTTTCAGGAAAACTTCCTGAAAACATCGAACTCATAAAGCCCCATCCAGGCCTCAGCAGACGGGGATTCCTATTCATTCACCGAAGGTAATTCACGTACTAAATTATTCTTAAATCAGCCCATAAACTGCTGACATATCGGTTCCTCTCTCTTACAGGAGATTGGAGGGCTACTAGCATAATCCCATAATAGCGACTTCATCTTTCTTATTATTGAGCTCTACCCACCTAGGCATACTGGTTGAGCCTGTGGGATGACCTGCCCCTGTGTCGTACTGCCTGATCAGCAGGGCAGCTGCCCAAACTGCTATACCTCACTGTGAACTGTCCGAATCATCTCAATCCCGCAATGTTTAGCTGCCAGTCCTGCCCTGCTCTGTACCGGATATCTGTAATGGCTCTAAATGTATCTGCCTTAACTGTTATCCACCCTGCTGTGAAATAAACACACTTCTGGCCCGCGGGATCGCCGTGGTCTTAAACGCACGGCCCCACTTCGACTTCAATTTGGCAAGTCTCGTCCACGTCTCTATTTTCCGCTCAATGATATTTCCTGAAATGTAGCATTGGTCTCCCTGCACACCACACACTCCCTTCTCCCGGCATGCCACAGATTATGCTTATCCCAACGCAACTCCCGCAAACTTCCCTGAGTGGGAGAATTATCTCCACTTCAGTACAGTTTTCACTCATCCTCCATCTATCCTGGTAGAGAGCACCGTGATCTGTGTGCCTGATACCCTCTCTATTGCACCAGATAGTTAGCCACATATTTAACTGTGGTAACTCACTATCTCTTACTTTGGCAATATTGTGACGTCGGAGATAATCCGAAGTCAAAACCCCGGTGTTCGTACTTCTCAACCTATAAAGCGTCTTAAACATTCAGTTGATTGCTTGGTAATTTTGAGGGATCTCGGGTTGGCACAGCACGAGACCCTTGTTCCTCCACATTGCGATGAAATGTTCCATTTATACTCTCTAATGTAGTTAGATTTTTTATTGTGGATCAACTCACTCTTTTTCGGGTGGAAAATCCATCTGCCACTATTCATACCTCCTCTGCACCGTGTCGATATCCGATTGTAATCTATGAACAGACTCTACACTATCCACACAAAAACACCCCTTTCGTGTAATTTACTTTATTTAGAGATGCAGCAGTGACAAGGAGCGGCGGCACCCTTCCTCAATTTAACCTTAGCCCAATGGCAGTACAATTTATAATAAACGATTAATCCCCCGTTGTCGGACTTGGGAGAAACCCACAGTTGTCAGGAGGAGGTTGAACGAACTCTGTACAGATGTAACCGTAACTGAACTCCAGCCTCCCGAGCTGGAATAGTGCCGCTGTCACTGTTACGTCACGTGGCGTCCAAACCTGCAATTTTCCGACACACATATTCAGTTCCTCTTTCAAGTCGTTTACAAAAATCAGAAAGAGCATGGTTACAGAACAGATCACATTTAGCGTTAGTCACTTATTCTCTGGGCAAGATAATTCCAAATTCAGTATGACAAGTTTCCATCAATCCCCGGCCTCCAGTCTTGCTGCCTGAGTCTATTATTGGGACCCTTGCTTCACTCAATTCCATTGTGTGTCTGTGGCATGCGGGGTTATGGAGCGTGTGGTGTGCAGTGAGACCAATGCTACAATTCAGCAAAGAACATTGAGAGGAAAGTAGAGACGCGGACGAGGAATGTCAAAATGAATTCGATGTGGGGCCACGCGTTTATGAGCACGGTGGTCCCGCGGGCCAGAAGCGTGTTTATTTCACAGCAGGGTAGATACAGTTAAGGCAGACACACTTAGAGCCATTACAGATATCCGGTTGGAAGAAGAACAGGACTGTTAGCTAAACATTGCGGGATTGAGATGATTCAGGCAGATAGCGAACGTTTCGTCGTTACATCGGGAAGTCAGGGAACTGCTGCTACATGAGCTTTATAGTGGGGAGGGAACCGATGGGATTCGCATGAGCAGAATTTACTTGCAGAAACAAGCAGCGTCGGTGGCAGGCGGTCAGATTGACAGTGGTCGGGAAGTGGCATGTGGATAGCGCGTATAGAGGTGTGGGAAGGGCTTTGGAAGGAAGGATTACTGCACAGAAGAGTTTCTAAAATAAGAGATTCAAATGAACATGAGTCCGTGCAATGGATATACTGAATGCCAGCATGCAGATCAATTCGGTAGCAAAAGTGATAAATTCAATAGTGGCATTCATTTCCCGATTACTCGAATTCGATGACAGAGATTGGCCGGAGGACAAGCCATTGGGTGTAGTTAAGAAGATAGTTAACAGGTTCTTTATTGGTGAGGGGGTTAACAATTCCTTGGGTAACGAAGGAAATAAGGGTTGAGAAACAAAATAACGGCAGAAGAGCTCGATGGAACGAATAGCCCAATTTTATATCCTGTGGTTTAGTGGCATGTCATTCGAAAGTCTGAATTAATTATCGGGCCTTCTCCCAGAACCTTCATAGAATGTCTTTCGGCAGCTTCTGCAATGTTGCGTTCATTATGTTTCTGTTCTACTTCATGAAAAAAAAACCGTCATGACAAACAGGAAGAAACTCTTCCCTCACTAAGTCATGCAAAACACCTTTAAAATAGGCTTCATGCAGACGTTGATTGAACATTGTCGACGCACTCTCTGTGCATCTGAACTTCCGACTAACTTGATGCCAAAATAACACAACATACAAATAACGCTGGAGGGACCTAGCGGGCCAAAAAACTTCCATTGAAAAGAATAAACAGATGGCGTTTCGTGCTGAGACTCATTTTCCAGAAATGCTGTCTGGCCTGCTGAGTTTCTCCAGCAGTTTGTGTGTGTTTCCTTTCATTTCCTGGATCTGCAGATCTTTTCGTGTTAGTGTTGATACCAACTTAGTGACACAGGTACACGTACAATTAAAGTCAACATCTCCGTACACAGAGAAATGAGGAAGATAGACTCCATCCTCGAAATGGCATAACAGCCACCTTTAGAAATTGACTTTCCACAGAAGACAAATGAAAATCATTGAGACATTCCCTGTGCAGGTGTACATCTCAGAAAACTGATACTAACTCATTTGAAACAAGTACACTCACAGTTAAGATTAAGGTCTCTGAACACGTGGGTGTTCGCTGCACATAGCGTGTTGAGAGACGTGTAGATGTTGGATGCTATCAGCTGAATATTTTTGCGGTCCTGCCAACTGTCTCGGAGATGGACCAGGTCAGATCTGATCTCCGGCGAGCTCACTGTTAATTCCGACCGCTCTGTCAGTCCGCGCAGTCCGACACCATCGGCGATTCTAATGACATTTGAAATATTTCTGTCAGAGCACCTGCTATTTCTGTACTAATCTCCCTCAAGTTCCTAGGGAATATTCTGTCAGGATCCTGAGATTTATCCACTTTTATATTCCTTAAAAGCGCCAGTACTTCCTCCTCTTTAATCGTCATAGATTCCGTAACTTCCCTACTTGTTTCCATTACCTTACATAATTCAATATCCTTCTCCTTAGTGAATACCGAAGCAAAGAAATTGATCAAAATCTACCCCAGCTCTTTCGGCTTCACACATAGCCGTCCACTCGGATTCTCTAAGGAACCGATGTTATTCCTCACTATTATTTTGCTATAAATGTAACTGTAGAAACCCTTTGAATTTATTTTCTCCTTACTTGCCAAAGCAACCTAAACCATGGTTCTCTCAAATTTTTAACATTTCCTTTCAACCTAACAGGAACCTAAAGATACTGTACCCTCAAAATTTCACCTTTAAATGACCATCATTTCTCTATTACATCCTTCGCATAAAACACATCTTCCCAATACACTACTTCTAAATCCTTTAGCATCGCCTCAATGTTAACCTTTCTCCAATCAATCCAATCCGGTCCTTTCCTTCAATATAATTATATTGAAACTAATGGCATTGCGATCACAGGACCCGAAGTGCCCGCCAACACATACCTCCGTCACCTGACCAATTTCATTCCCTAACAGAAGATCTAAAGCTGCCCCTTCTCTATTTGGTAACTCTATGTATTGCTGCAATAAACTAACCTGCGCACATTTTACAAACTCCAAACTATCCATCGCTTTTAGAGTATGGGCTTCCCAGTCTATGTGTGGAAAATTAAAATCTCCTAAAATCACAATCCTGTGCTTACTACACATATCTGCTATCTCCTTGCAAATTTGCTCCTCCAATTCTCGCTCACCATTAAGTGGTCTATAATACACCCCTATAAATATTACACCTTTGCCATTCCTCAAAGCCACCCAAATAGTCTCCCTAGATGAGACCTCCAATCTCTCCTGCCAGAGCAGAATTGTAATATTTCCTCTGACAAGCAACGCAACATCTACCCCTCTTGTCCTTCCGATTCTATCACACGTGAAACAACAAAATCAAATAATATTTTGTTGCCAATCACAGCCGTCCTGCAACAACGTTTCACTAATAGCTAAAACATCATATTTCCAGGTATCAATCCATGTTCTAAGCTCATCCACCTTTCATATAATACTCCTAGCCTCAAAGTAAATGTATTTAAGATATTCCCCACCTCTTCCGCTCTGTTTATCTCCAACAGTGCATAAAACTTTACTGTCTTCCTTTTCTTCCTTTCCCATACATCTTTTCCTACACTTTGGTTTCCATCCGCTCTCATATCTAGTTTAAATCCACTGGAGCCGCTCTAGCAAGAATATTTGTCCCCCTCCAGTTCAGACGTATACCGTCCCGCCGTTACAGGTCCCACCTTCTCTGGAAAATTGCCCAATCATCCATAAATCTGAAGCCCTCCGTCCTATTTACAGCCACGTGTTGATCTGCACTTTCTTATTATTTCTAAACCCACCTGCACGTGGAACTTGTAGCAATCCTGAGATCACTATCCTGGAAGTTCTGTCCTTTAACTTGGCACCTAGCTCCCTAAACTCGCCTTTTAGGACCTCTTCGCTCTTCCTACCCACGTCATTGTTCCCTACATGGACCACGACATCCGGCTGCTCCCCCTCCCTCTTGAGAATACTGAGAACCCGATCAGAGATATCGCGGACCCTGGCACCAGGGAGGCTACAGACCATCCGGGATTCTCGATGTCTTCCACAGAACCTACTAACTGTCCCCCTAACTATCGAATGCCCTATCACTAATGCTATCCTCTTTTTCCTCCTTCTCTTCTGAGCAAAGGGTCCAGTCTCGGTGCCAGAAACGCAACCACTGCAACTTGTCCCTGGTAGGTCGTCCCCACAACAGTATCCAAAACGGTATAATTATTGTTGATGGGGACGGCCACGGGATGCTCTGATCTTCCTGTCTATCCCGCTTCCCTCTCCTGACAGTCACCCAACTACTTGTTTCCTGACCCCTAGGGGGTGACTATCTCCCTGAAACTCCTGCCTATTTCTGCCTCTGCCGCCAGAATGATCGGAATTTCATCCAGCTTCAGCTCCAATTCCCTAACTCGGTTTGTCAGGAGCTGCAGCTGGATGCACCTTTCGCAGGTCATCAGGGACAACAGTGCTCGCCCTGACTTCCCACACACTTCAAACGGAGCACTCGACTGCCCTAACTGCTGCCTCCATTAACTGCTCCTAATCTAATTAGATTAATTAAAGGAGTTTACCCGGCCTTACCTCTCCTGGAGTGAAGCTTGTACTCAGCCTCTGCTCGCTGTTTAAATTCTCCAGTTGCCTCAAGGAGCGAGTTTCACGCGCTTGAGCAGTTGTGCCCCGTTCAAACCTCGCCTCTGCCTGTTCTCGCTGAAGCCTGATTGAGCCAAAGCCGACCCACTCTGCTTCAGTCCACTCCGACGATGGAGGCAGTATATGGCGGTCTTTCTTTTTAATCCTTTGTCGAGCTACCTCACGCCTCTGCGGCAGACTAGCCTTATTGCTGTGATCATTAAAAAAAAAGCTTCGAGCTTTTACCTCTTCCCTCTCCGCCTCTTGCTAGGATTTAAATCATCAAGCTCTCGGTCACTTGTGAATACCGAAGAAAAATATCAGTAAGAATACACTGCTTCTTGTACTCCAGACACATATTGCCTCCTTTATCGCTGATCTCTCGCACTCTCCCTCTTTCGTCATCTCCTGTTCTTCACCGATCTGAATGGGCTGTTAGGCCTTATCGGGTCCCCTTCCAAGTCCATTGTTGTAACCCTTCTAGCTGCATTGTGACTTTCCATAGCCCTGTCTGATCCTTTCTTCCCAAACCTAAGTATTTTCCTTTCTTCTTCTTGAAGAGATGCTCCATATCTCTTGTCAAACAGGGATACGTCACAGGGCCATCCGTTCACCGGGTCACTGAGTCAAGCCAATGCTGAACCCCAATCAAGTGCTCCATTAGCAATCTCCATATTTCTGTTGTTCATTTGAGAGAACACATCATTTCCAAAACTCGGCTCCCAAGTTCGTACCTAATAGCATCAATTAAATATATTCCTTTCTGGCTCCTCCTATCCCAGTGTAAGCTATTAGTAAATGTGGAATAGCTGTTTCGTCTCGTTCTGAAATGCTGACCTGTTTTGCTTTCTAGTACTAGATCCAGTATAGACTGATCGGTTGTCTGCCTGGCCGGATATTATGCCCGGAACCCTTCCTGGACACAACAGAGAAATTCGGTTACATCTAGTCCCTTAACTTGAGAAAGTGCCAATGAATATTAGTGATGTTTATGTTGCCTGTCAGAGCAACGCTGTTAAAATGGCACCTGAACGAAATCTATCTCTCGATCTGTCACTGTGTCTGTCTGATCTTTTCATTTTGGTGATGGGAGCTCTGTACAGTATACTTTCAAACGAGTGTTTGTTCCCTTCCTACCTCTGAGTTCCATTCGCAGTTTATTAATGTACAATCCCCCCACAGTGTCCTCCCTTGCCACAGCTGTGACACTATCACACTCTCCCTCTGTTTCAAAGAAACTTCTTACACACTGTTATACCCGACTATGACCACTTTGAAACATCTGAACCCCGAAAAGTCCGGGAGTCATTCCTTCCTTTGTGATTGAATTGACACTATTTCTTACATCCGTCACGTACATGAGGTATAAAGCTCTTTACGGTACATCGCCGTCTCAAGGTACTATGTGCAGTCATCTTCATTTATAATAAATAAAACAATAAATGGAACATAGAAAAACACTCAATTCAGCCTGCGTTAAATAGTATGATGGCCCGGTGATTGAAGCTCTCCCGAAGACTGCTGGTCCTGGCATTTATGCCGAGGTACCGTTTCCCGGATTGTTGTCAAGTCTCTGCGATAGTTTGGAATTTATTCATTTCAATATCCCCAAGCACATGATTGCTTGAACTTATGACATATTTGCCAAGCTTACTTTTTCTTAAAATTGGACCTGGACGTTTCTACACGGTTGTCCATTTCGCAATTTGGGCTCCCAAGATCCTACCTAGAAGCATCAATTAAATACATTCCATACTATCAGCTCATATCCCAGTGTAAGTTTATAGTAAATGTCGAATAGTTGACCCGCGATGAGACCTGTCACCTGATCCATTTCATTTTCTGGTACGTGATCGTGGATGGACAGTTTTCAATTTCGCCAGTCCTCTTATTGTCCAGGGATACCTTCCGAGACGCAGCTGAGAAATTCTGTCATACCTAAACCCTTTTCCCCTTGTGGAAGTGCCAATGAATATTAGGGAGATTGTTGCCTATAACAGCAACCGTCTCTGTATGTCACTGTTTAGTATGTCAGCTACCGAATAGTTCCTCGCTTCTCCTTATTTATTTTTTTGATTGGATGGTAGGGGGTGGAGTCTCTAGAATACTCCTTCTAAAATCAAATTACAGCCAATCAATAGCCAATGTCTCCACAGTTTCATCCCTTTCTGCCGCTGTGTTAATATCATACCCTCCCTGTATTTCAGTGGCACTTCCTTTGCACTCTTTACCCGACTATGTGCATTTTGAAACATCTGAACCCAGGGAGGTTCAGAAGCCATCTCCACCCTTGTGGTTGTCGAGTCTCTGTGATAGATTGGAGTGTACCACAACATATGTAACAATCAAGCCAGAACAATTAACGCTTGTCCAGATTCCTACCTTAACTGCAGGAGGTATGCAATCTTCCGTGGATTTTGCAACTTCTAGATTATCAGGCAAATGACAGACTGAATATCTGACCAACTCACACACATTTAAAACTGTTTTATTCGAAAACTCCTCTCAATTGCAATTGGACGTGGTCGTTATCTAAACAGATGGCCATTTAATGTAAACACATAATTTATTCCATTCTTCAGCTCTTTTCTAAATTTCCTCTGTGTCAGTGTATAGATACAAGTGTTGGTGCACATACTCAGAAGTTGGAGCATGAGCCCAAATTGTTGTAAAATATATGGCGGGGAACTGAAATATCTGTCCTCGTAAAAATAATTTACGGTTTGCCAATTCATGGAAAAAGTTACATAGGGAATCCAAAATAATATGAAATTAGCTGAAATTGCAAACAATAAAATCATCGATTTTCTACGGTTTTCCACCTCAGTATCTTTCTCTTTATCGCTGTTGTTCCGAAGCCCTCTGCGGACTCTATTTGCTGCAATTATATGTCTTACTGTTAACCCATTGAACACGACAATTAAGCCGATTGGTAGCAACGGTGTTAAAATGCTATCCAGTAATTCGTATCCTTTCCACACGGAGGAAGTAGTGTATTCGTATGAGAAGACGCAACGCCACGGTATGTTGTCAATCATGACATAAGGTTCAACTGCAAAATAAAACAGGACACTTCTCCCGCAGCTCACTATAACCACCGTCACCATAATCACCGTAGCTGTTCTCTCAGTGCAGTATCTTTCCTGTAGCTTTCGACAACATATTACGATGAAACGATCGAAGGTAAAGCTGACCGTAAACCAAACAGAACAGTCCCTCGTCACAGTAAATAATACAGTTGTCACTGCGCATACAGGAGTGATGAGAAGGGATCTGGAATAAATGTAGATATGGTTGGTCTGTTCCAGTAAACCGAAAACGATAACCACCATCATATCTGCTGTTGCCATTCCAACCAGGTAACAGGTGATGCATTTGGAGAGTCCGCATTTTCCCCGAGATAGGATCACAATCGCCGTTAAATTAACTACAGGAAATTTGGAGAAAAAGATACAACACAGTATTATCGTCAGCTCCAAATGCCTGATTGCTATGCAGGGTATGGAATTTTTAGCTGTGAAAAGCATAAATTCAATGTGTGCGGACTCCGTCAATGCACTCCTGCCGGTGGACTATAATGAAGAGAAGTGGCGATTTTCAGACAGTTTAGAGGCCGGGATCTGATCTCCACGACTCATGTACCAGAAAAACGGTCGGTCTCTCCATAAACAACACCGTTTCCATCATTTGAGTTAAAATAGCTGACGGGATTATTTGTAGTGAAAATATGAGATTCAATGCATAAATTATAATTTAGTGGCTTTTGGAAGAGCAGACCTGAGAGCCGATATTCGACGGGCCGGTCAACTGAAAAATCTTCCGATCTGGAAAAGCTACCAATATCGGTTCAGAGAACCGAGTAACGTGAAACTATGAAATTAAGGCAATTTCGGCACCAACGCAATTGACAAAAGAAAAAAAAAATAGGCATCACATAGTAAAAAATAAGGAAACTGAATAACAATACTATTAGCAGCACACACACAATGCTGTTGAAACACAGCAGGTCAGGCAACATCTGTAAGGAGAAACACTGTCGACTTTTCGGACCGAGACTCTTCGTCAGGACAAGCGACAGAGAAAGTGATCCTATCTTCCCCCTCAATAAATTATACCCTATTTCACCCTCCGAGCTGATGTCCCGCCCTCAATGTCAGAAGCGAATGTGCTCCTCTGAATGTGAAAGAAAAATCTCCTTGAAGTTGATTCCTATCAGATAATAATTTAAACCTCAATTCTAGAATCACATTTCAGACGACAGTAGCATTTGTGCTCAGTAAAGTTTCAAACAGTGCAGTGGAACAAAAACAAGGGGACGGCGGCTACATACATAGAGTGACCAGCTCCAGATATCTTACCAGGGATACCGATCGCTACCATTGCAGGATAGAATACGCCGGTGATGTAGTAAATCGCTGGATATCCCATATTCCGTCTGATGCAGCGTTAGTTGGACGGATCTTCCCCACTGCTCATATGGACTGGTGGCAGGTTTTAAAAGTTATATGCAATTCGGAGTAATTCCACCGAGGCAGTTAGTGTGGTTATGACATCAGCCGCGTGAGGGGCAATTAGCTACCCAGACCGTTACATTAAAGTGTTTTTCTCACTTTTTCACCGTGCCATGAATTCGCATCCCCAAAAGATTTTACAAGTTCTTAATTTTTAAACAAAGAAAAATATGGACGTTACCATTGTACATTCCAAGAGATCTGATGTCAACTGCTGAACTGGGACATTTTCTGATCAGTCTTATTTTTAACATATACAATCATCTTGTATAATCAACAGGGAGAATCAACTTCAAACATATTTATTTTGTCCAATTCAGATGAGCACATTCGCTTCTGACATTGAGGGCGGGTAACCAGCTCGGAGGGTGAAAGAAGGTACAATTTATTGAGGGAGAAGATAGGTTCATTTTCTTTGTCTCTGGTTTTAGTTATTTCGTGTCGTTTGAAAACGGAGGGTGTTACGAAGGAGGAATGCTGGAGATGTGTTGGGTAACAACATGAATATGTTTTTTTTTCTCTCTCTCCAGCTATAGGAAGGAGGTGGAATCCATAGAAAGCAAGCACAGTGAAATTACAAATATGTTACCTGGTGCAGGGGGATCATGCCTTGTAAAATTTGGTTCAGTGAACTTGTCCTTTTATTCCTTTAGAGCGACTGAAATGAGAGGTGATAGAGGTGTATGAAATGAAGAAAAGCATTGATCATGTGTATAGTCAGAGGTTTTCCCAGAAATTAAATGGCTCGCACGGGGGGCATAGTTTTAAGTTGGAAGTAGGTACTTTGGAGATGTCAGCGGCATTTTATCCCCAGAGAGTGGTGAGTGCGTGGAATGGGGTGCCGGCGACGGTGGTGGAGGCCGATACGATATGCTCTTTCAGAGACCCCTGGACAGGTACATGGAGCTTATAATAATAGAGAGCTATATGTAACCCCAGGTAATTTCCAAGGTAAGGGCAATTTCGGCAGAGCATTGTGGGAGGAAGAGCCCGTAATGTGCTTTAGGTTTTCTATGTTTCTATGACGCTGGAGGAAGGTAAGTGTAAATTCTACAGAGAATCAGACATAGATGTCGAGAAATATTCACATTTTCAGGGTGATAATATCGTTCAGTCAAGCAAAGGTCAGGCAAATGGTTGCAAAATCAAACAATGAAAACGGCAGAATAATAATGATTACTATCGGAATTAAATGAGAATGTAGGAACCTGCACCAAATTTGAAGAGTGTGAGGATGGTTGTTCAGGATCTTGAATGGGAGTTATCTAAGGACACAGGTGTATTTACTTGCCAGAACGTGTTCTTCTGCCAACTGCTACAAGTTTGCAGGTAGTTTATCTCCGGTGAATACAATTGCTGTCATTGTCATCCTGAAAATGCTTTTGTACCGGTCAAATAAATAACGTAAACATTTATTATGCTAAATATTATCAACTGCAACCAGCATTGAATTACTAACGGCTCGTGTATCGTGGGTCTTCCTTCATCAGGAACACATTACACCGGCTCTCTGTTAATGAAAGGGAGTTGTTGTTGTTTCTTTTAAAGCAGATAAAATGTACTACATGTATATATGTTCCTGAAGGTGGAAGGAGAGTAATTGTATTCGCCGGGGAGACGCCATCTGGAATCTTGTCGCAGAATTGGCAGAACAAGACTTTCTAACAAGTAAATAGACTGTGTACCTAGGTAACTCCAACTGATGATCCTGATCAACTTCCATCACACGCTTGAAATATGGGTCAGTTTCCTGCATTCTCCTTTAATTGAGATAGTGATCATCATTGTTTTGCAGGTTTCATTGCTGGTTTTTGCACAATATACATTTACTTTATATTACCCGCTTAAAGAAACTCCCTGTCATTAGCTAAGAGCCATTGTGCACTAGATACTTATTTATTTAGTGCATCTATGCATCCTGTTGCAAGGCAGTTTGAAACTCATTTTATCAGTCTACTTATCATTCTTATAGACTGGCCGCAGATCAGTCTGGATAGGAGCTCTGGGGAATGTTTACACGTTTATTTCCCAACGTCGGAAAGCATGGGTATTAGAGGGTGAATGCTAAGCGATAGTGTTCATAGCATGATATACATGCTATGTAATTTACAAATTATTAATAATTCTCCAATTAGCAGCTTATGTATTGTAACAAAATAACATCTCCAAGATCCTTGAATATAAAATGTAATAAACAGTTACTTATTTACACCTCTGGTGGCGGGCCTGTGGTACTCTACCCAGAGGCAGATCGTCCACTTTCGCCCCCTCCTAAAATCCAGCTCCTAACTGTGACTCCGAGTTACTGTTTGCATCTGAAAGCGACAACACCTATTACGGCGCTTCGACAGGAAGGCTAAGCCAGGTGAGAGTATTCTGGATACTTGAACCCTCGTGGTTTAAGGATTTGCTTAGCACAGCATTTGAAGGCATTTCCCTATCTCGGTGGATGAGACCAATTACAAGATGCATTCACCAGGAAGGCGGTGCAGAAAGCTTCATGGAGAGCGAATGGCAAAACAAGGCACAGAAAGCGTCATGGCTACCACTGCAACCGAGGCATTCTCCAATCTTCACGTTTTTTTCGTACTATTAGAGCAGAACTTGTTTTAAGTTTTAAGAACAAAGTGGACAGGTATATGGATGGGAGAGGTCTGGAGGGTTATCAACAGGGTGCTTGTCAATTGGAGTAGCGGAATAAAGTTTCGGCACAGACTAGAAGGGTCGAATGGCCTGCTTCTGTGCTGTAGTGTTCTACCTTTGAGGCCGAGAGCGTGGAACTGCCCCAAAGCAATAGCTTTTTGGCTATGAAATTCTTCCTTAACAAATTACGCCATCAGCGGAAAGACAGACAAACAACACTGCCAAACAAACAAACAAACAAATAAATGAATAGATAATAAATAGGCAAATAAATACATAGATAGATAGATAGATAGATAGATAGATAGATAGATAGATAGATAGATAGATAGATAGATAGATAGATAGATAGATAGATAGATAGATAGATAGATAGATAGATAGATAGATAGATGGATAGATAGATAAATAGATGGATGGATGGATGGATGAATGAATGAATGCATAAATAAATAAATAAATCGTTCAGAATTTTTCTTTGCACGGTTTTCACAATCATCCCTACAATACATCTGTTTTCCAGTTATAATTCTGCATATTCCATAGAAATTCTCACCTCAGCTATTTCAAAGAAAGAAATTTTCAGTTTATCGCCAATGGGCTTATATAAATAGATAGATAGCTTCATAAATATATAGGCAGTTGGGGATTGAAAAGGATTAGATTCACGAGACAGATAATTTGATTTTTCTGAGCTGTGAGGAGGAACTGAGGTTATTTCCCGCCTTCCAAGGGATCCAGCACTACAATGAACAGGACTACAGGAACATCACTGCCCACCCGAGCGCATGTCACGTCACTTCTTCTCTAGATCCCTCAAATCTGCAATGTTATTATCACATCACATTCATTCCGATGATCTCTCACACAGAGAATATCACTGCTTCTTCAGAACCATCTTCATGTATTCTGCTGAATTCAATGCCTGTCCAATCTCATAATGGACAGCATAAACAGTGTGCATTACCATAAAATCATATCAACATCCATGTTTATAAGAATACTCTTCAGCACAATCACTATATTAGCGGTGATTCCCTGCAATCAGATATCGCACTATCGTTGAAAATCAGAACATATTATTTATGCGTTTATTCTTCAACTTCCACTCTCTTGCAGCAAGTAAAGTGCTGATGACACACAAATTACTAACTGCAGAATCAATGGCTAAAATATGTAATCATTAATGACATTCATAGTACCCTCAACAACAGGAGATGACTCTGCGATGTGGACAGAATTTCTGTGCAACTTGTCTTTTAAAGGAGACAGTTGTCTGCTCAATGTACCAAGGAGTGACCGAAACATCAGTAGACATAAAGACCATTTAACATTGGCTTTTCTACTCATTTCGTAGTCATATCAGGTGTGACCCAGCGGAGAAGGAGAAAGTTTCACTCTTTTTTTCTATCATCATAATGGCCCATGTTTATTGGGCAGGGAATAAACTTTTAAGCTTGTTGTTGTTTCAAGCAGATAGTTTAGAAAAACAAGAGGGAATTATTGTGCATTACTAGTAAGATTAATTACAGTCATGTGAGATGTCGTTAACTCGTTATAGATCGGCACTTGCAGAGTTGCAAAATACGCTCAATTGCATGTTTGTGTACAATAAAATAGAGAGAGTTTTTAAGGATTTTGTAATAAGTTGAAACCTAAAACGCAACCTCACAAATATGCACAAGCTCAGGAACGTGAGAGATGAAAACAGGTGGAGGAGATATCCTTCTTGTTTAGCTCTTTCTCTTTTCCTCCTGTCATTTCCCAGCTTCGGACACATTCTTTATTTTCTAAGATTAAACGCAGTAGGGTAGATTTACACCGCTGTACTCTCACAGTCATTTAAATCTGTTCAAATCCAAATCTGGACTCCTGTGCGGATGAGTGGAACCTAAATCGGGAGCTCCATAAAGATGTGTCACTTATATTCAGTGGCAAGAGGTAATGGTTCCGATCTGGGAATTGAAAAGTGAATCACTTACTGCGCAATGGTGTGTAGAGCTTTATATTGTACCACTGAACTTGAACGCGGTTTCCTGTCATCATGAATATTTTAATTGGTGTTTTTCTATCACAATTACTGCACACACACTGACAATGTTATTGCTGACCATGATGATGACGTCATTAGTAATCCAGGCCCATCACTGACCAGACTAATAATACTGTTGTCTCTGCAGACTTACCAATGAGCATCATTTAATAATGGTCATTGATTTAAGGTGACGAGCGAGAATTAATGGGAAGTGGAGGGACAACTTTCGACCAATAAAGTGAGTATGTTTATGGGACGAGATGCCGGACAATGTGTTTGAGGTACGTACACACTTTCAAAACATTCAAAATGTAATTGGACAGCCCATAGAATGCTTTAACGGGCTAAGGTCAAAAAGGGAGCAAATGAGTATAGCTCAGATGGTATGAACCGCTTGGGCCACCGTTTCCATATCCGTTCACTAAGACTATTTACTTTCAGAACTGGAACATTAAAAACCAGTGAATCTGTGCATAAGTTGAGCATTGTTTCCGATTTCACTCACTTGTGGGGCAGTTGGATTTCTGTGATCTGTCATGAAGGGCAAATTGTGATGAATTACAACGATGACAAATGAGGTAATTTTGTTTCGTAATATGTACAAGGTTAATTTGAAGAATGGCAATGATGCATCTGGATAAATCGTGTCCTCTCATCCTACTTCTCTGCTTCTGAGGGAGTAGCATCAGGTGCCAGACTCCGGAACTATTTTTTTTTACGACTGTAGAGTGGGGTCTTGTACTGGTTTCGTTGAAAAGAATATATTTTAAAATCAATTTAGTTTCCCTTTATGATTCGACAACGGTATGTAATTGCAATGAAATAACGCAACGTGGAAGTGCTGACGTCCGTAAACACTGGTCTGGACCCAGTATAAGTTTCCTAAGAAACGAATCTCTTTCCCAACTATGTCAGGATCTTGAAACATTTGCAGGAGATCTTGATGTCTGACAGTGTCAAAAGCTATTGTATAGTCGATGAAACATAGGTAGATTGTTTTTTGTACCTGGATGGCTCGTTCACAGATCATTCGTAGCATGAAAATTGCATTTCTGGTTCCAGTGTTTTCCATAAAGCCGCATTGTTCCATACTGATATTAGGATTTATATAACGTGTTGCTGTCATCATGATTGCTATGAGAATAGTTTTTGCCATTTGGCTCATCAGGCTTATTGTACGCTGTATTTCACAGACTGTTGCTCCCTCTTTCTTTGGAAGTGTGATGAACATTGATCTAAATAAACAATCAGGTATCTCCCCATGGTCATAGATTGCATTTGCCATTTCTGTAATTTTCCCTATTCCAAACTCTTCTGAGGTCAATATCATTCCAACAGCGATGTTGTCTGGACCAGTTGCTCTGTTATGATTATGGCTGTTTAAGTTTCTGATTTTACAATGTTAGTTCCTTCAAGATTCTTCTTTATGTTCAGTTTCTTTTCTTCTTTTTCGTCTTCAAGAAGTTATTTTATATATCCTGTCCATCTGCTTAGGAATTCATCTTTACTCATAATTAAGTTGCCGTCATTTGCCTCGATGCATCCAATTGCTGAGCAAGGAAATTTCCACGTTAGTTCTTTAATCTTACTGTGCATCATCTTTGTTCCAGAGTTATGGGTTTGTAGCATTTCTAACTCTCAGCATTACGCATTTAGCCATCTTTCTTTAACTTCTTTGCATTTTCTTTTTTATTATCATATCAAGTTGTTTGTATTCTTCGATGTCTCTGGGTTTGATGGTCTGTTTTTGTGCATCGATTGTATTATATTTTCTGTTATCTTCTTAATTTTCCGCTGTTTTCGTGGGATGGTTTGTTTTGCAGCTTTAACTATGGATTCTTTCAGTATGTCCCAGGAAGATATGCCTCCTTCATTCTGCAGTACTGAAAACGGGTTTTCACCTTGATTGTGTATTCTGATTTCAGAAGAGGGGTGTTTTGTAGTTGTTGATAATTCATTAACTCTGATATTTTTGGTTTCTTTAATTTTCTCATCTTTATTTTCTCTTTGCAAATGACTAGTATGTGGGTGCTCCCACAGAATCTGTTATGGATTGCTATGTAATGATTTGATTTTTGTTTTTCCCATCTGGGCTTCTCCATGTCCATTTCCTTCTTGGATGTTGCTTAAACCAAGTCTTGGTGGTTATCTGATAGTTTGGTTTACATCATGATATAAGATTTTCTCCTCTTTCGTTTCTTTCCCCCAATCTCTGGTCTCCAACAATATGGTCTTCTCTTCCCGCAACGTCTTTTGCATTGACGTCGCCCATGATTAGATGAATTCTTATAATTTGCATTGTTCTAGTGATATGTCTAGGGAGTAGTTGAAAGCTTCAATTTCTTCCTCTGACCTTTCCCTTGTGGGTGCAGTTGCTTGAAAGATAGAGATGTTGTTTTGTTGTCCTTTTAGTTTGACTAGCGTCATTCTGTGACGAAGCGAAAATCAGAAGACACTGAATGGAAAAATGGGACAGAAAGAGTCATGCAGTCATAGATTGTTACTACAGAGAAGTAGGCTCTTTCGCTCATCTGGATCATCCCTCTGTGATTCTTCGCCTCGTCCCATTTATCTGCACCCTCGGTCCGTCTCTCATGCTCTTAACTAGACAGTCTTCCCTATAATGATACAATTGAATCCGCATCTACCACTGACGCTGGAAGATCCTTCCACATTCCTCGAACTTCTTACCGAGTCAGCTTTAACACATATTTCAGCTGAATATTGAATATTTCAGCTTTCACCCCGCATCTATGAAGTTGTTTAAGATTCACTCAGAGGATGTGGAAAATCTGCGAGCATTCACCCTGTCCGTAACTCTCACAAATGTGTTATTTATGTAAGATCTCCATTCACTGTCCTGCCGTCAAGGGAATAAATTCCAATTCGACAGTTCCTTCTAATTCTTGTTCTCAGTTCCCGAAGTCCTGCTTTCAAATTATCTCTGCACACTTTGAAGCTTATTGCGGGACATTGTAAAACGGTAGGTAGGTTGCCGGCGCAGAACACGATCTACGGCGTGTTGTACAGCTTCAACCTAACGTCGCAACTCCTGTGCTCAGTGAACTGACTGTGAAGGTAAATGTGATTGGAGCTCAATAGAAGCCGATCTGCCGTGACGCTGCTTCCCTGAAATTATCGATCTGTATCCCCAGGTCTCCTTCTGCAAACTAAATTCCACCTAATCAAAGCGCTTCTTAACCTGTTGTATCTATCCTCACAATGCAGGCGAACTCATACTTGACTCGATTAAGTTCCGTCTGCCGTTTGTCAACCCATTTTCCAGGCAGTCAACATCAAGCTATAAACTTGGATAGAGTGCCTGGCTGGAACAATGCCCACAATCTAAGATTCATCCTAATTATTGTTCTGATTCATTTTTCTACATCTAAGTCAATAAAATACATGATAAATAACAACGGACTTAACACCAATCCCTGCAATACACTTGTCACCGTCAAAGAATCAACCATCTACTCTCTGCTAATTCAGAGAAGAACGTTCGTCAATCCGTTCACATGCCGCAGATATAGTCGTATGGGCGCGTAAATTTTTATTATGAAATGTCCCTGGAATATTGTTCTCGACGTCGTTTATCTGCTTAGAAGAACATACGTAGGACATCTTGTGAAACATGCCACAAGCTACTATTGTGACTTTCGTCATTCAAATGACCGGAAGTGACTAGAACGAGCGAGAAAAAATGAACCTATCTTCCCCTTCAATAACGTGTACTCCATTTCACCTGCCGAGCTACTGTCCCGACCCCATCGTTGGGACCGAGTGCACTCCGCCGATGTGTCAAAATTATTCTTTTGGAAGGTGATTGTCGATGTTATTTGTTCGGGATGATTGTCTTTGTTAGAAACAACACAAATCAGAAATGTCTCATTTCAACAGCTGAAGCCTGGGTCCTTGGAATTTAAACTGGCAACGCTCATGTTAATTTATGTTTAAAAGCTAACAACTTGTAACACCTTTGGGGATACGAATTCATGGCACTATGACAGAGTGAAAAAAAAACTATTTAATGCATGTGTTTGTGTAGCTGGTTGTGCCTAATGAGACTTATGTGATAACCACACTAATTGCCTCAGTGGAATTGTGCCAAATTGCATATAACCCTGTAAAACCGATCACCGGTCCATACGAACCTTTGGAACTTTCCGTACACCGGAACATTGCTTCAGACGGAGTATAGGTCATCCAACGATTTACTACATCGCGGGTGTTTTCTATCCTACACTTGTAGCGATCGGTGTCCCTGGTAAGATACTGGAGCTGGTCACTCGATGTATAGCGCAGTCGTCTTGGTTTTGTTCCGCTGGGCTGTTCGGAGAACACCAAAGATGGTACCATCGCCTGAATTGTGTTTCCATAATTGAGAATTCAAGCATCTGATATTTCTGTTTAATTCAGTTTCCTTATTTTCCAGATACGATGTATTATCTTCTCTGTTGTCAGATATGTTTTTGCCGATAGTTTCATAGTTGGGCCTTGCTCGGCTTTCTGCAGCGACAGTGGCCGCTTTTCCAGATCGGCAGCTTTTCCCACTGCCTGGCCAGTCGATTATCGAGACGCAGATCTGTTCTTCCATAAGTCACTAAATTGTAACTTATTGCAAACCTCCTGAATTTCACTGCAAATGATCACTTCAGCTATTTCACTTCTAATAATGGAAATGCCGTTGCTTATGGTGATGTTTTCTGGAGCGATCACCGGTAGGTGAGTCGTGGATATCAGATGCCTCGCTCGAAACTGTCGAAAAGTCGCCAGTCCATTGTAGTCCCAGTAGGAGTCTAGCAATGGAGCAGGCTCACATTGAACCTTTGCTTTACACTTCCAGAGAACATACCGTGCATAGTATTGGAGGAATGGTAGGCATTCAGACAGTTGCAGCTAACGAGAATCCTGTTTTGTTTCTAATTTCTTGTAGTTAATTTATCGGCGATTGTGATCCTATCTCAGGGAAAATGCGGACTCTCCAAATGCATCACCCGTTACCTGGGTGGAATGGCAACAGCGGATCTGATGGTGGTTATAGTTTTCGCTTTTGTGCAACAGACCAACAATATCTACATTTATTCCAGATCCCTGCTCATCACTCCTGTGTGCGCAGTGACAGTTGTATTATATGTTGTGACGATGGATTGTTCAGTTTGGTTTACGGTCAACTTTACCTTCGATCGTTTCATCGCAATATGTTGTCGAAAGCTCGGGCAACGATACTGCACTGAGAGAACAGCTACGGTGATTATGGTGACGGTGGTTATAGTGAGCTGCGGGAGAAGTGACATTGAACCTTATGTCATGATTGACAACATACCTTGGCGTTGCGCCTTCACAGATGAATACGCTATTTTACGCGTGTGGAAAGGATTAGAATTACTGGATAGCATTTTAAAACCGTTGCTACCAATTGGCTTAATTCTAGTGTTCAATGGGTTAACAGTAAGACATATCATTGCTGCACATAGAGTCCGCATAGGCCTTCGAAACAGCAGTGATAATCAGAAGGATGCCGAGATTGAAAACCGCAGAAAATTGATGATTCTGTTGTTTGCTATATCAGCTAATTTCATATTATTTTGGATGCCCTATGTATTTCATTCTCTGAAATGGCAAGCGGAAAACTTTTTTTTGAGGACAAATATTTGAGTTCCCCGGTGTATATACTACAACAATTTGTGTTCATGTTGCAAATTCTGAGTATGTGCACCAATACTTGTATCTATACACTGACTGAGAGAAAATTCAGAAGAGAATTGAGGAATGGAATGAAGTGTGTGTTTACATTAAATGGTCATCTATGTAGATAATGCCCACTCCAATTACAACTCAGCGCAGCTTTCGAATAAAACGGTTTCAAAAGGAGTAGATTTGGAAATTATGTGATATATTCAAACATTCGTGTCCCGAGTCATCCTGAAATAAATGAATTCAAAACTATCACAGAGACATTGCAATTTTCCGGGAAACGGTAATGCAGCATAGAAGGCACGACTAACAGTCTCCGGGACAGCTTCAGCCACCATGCCATCAGAATGATTAGCTCACGCTGATTCGAATGGTTTTCTATGCTACATTGACTTTTCCATTGATATTAATTTATTATAAATTATTAGCATTGCACATTCTACATTTAGACGAAGACGTAACCTAAATAATTTAATTTCTCATATATGTGAAGGAAATAATGTCAATTCAATCACCAGGGAAGGAATGACTTCCCGACATCTCGGGGGACAGAAGTTTCAAAATGTTTATAGTCGGGAAAAAGAGGTTAAATGAACATCTTTTCAACACAGGGAGAGTGTGATAGTATCACCGCTGCGTAAAGGGAGAACACTGTGACGGGATTGTACGATAATAGACTGTGAGCGAAACTCAGAAGTAGGAAGGGAGGAAACACTCGGTTGACAATATTCTGTACAGGGCTCCCATCACCAAAACGAAAAGAAAACACACTAACAGTGACAGATCGGGAGATAGATTTTGACCAGGTACCATTTTTACACAGCCGTTGTGGCAGACAACTTAAACTTCACTAATATTCATGGGCGTTTCCTTTGTTTACAAAAGTTTAGATGTGACAGAAATTCTCGGTTACGTCCAGAAGGAGTCCTATCACAATGAGCGGGCAGGCAGACTAGCGAACCGTCCATCCTAGATCTAGTATTGGAAAGTGAAACAGATCCGCGGATCAGTATTTCAAAACGAAAGAGCGCAGCTATTCGACATTTACTGATACCTTATACTGGGATAGGTGGAGACAATATGGAATGTAGTTAATTGATGCTATCAGGTAGGAACATGCTAGTGGAATTTAGGACGTGGTTTGTTACTTCAAATGCACAACGGAAATATTGAGATAATGAATGGAACACTAGATTGAGGTGCAGTATAGCCTTGTTTAATTCTGGCAGGGGACGGATTGCCCCTGAAGTAACCCTGGTTGTTAAGAGATAAGGAACACCTCTTCAAGAAAAAGAAGAAATAAATGTGTGAGAAGAAAGGATCAGGCAGGGCTATGGAAAGTCACAATGCAGCCAGAAGTGATTTAACAATGGACTTATTAGAGTTCGAAGGGGACATGAGAATTCAAGTCCCATTCAGGTACGTGTAAAACAGGAGGATGACGAGATAGAGAGTGGGAGAGATCAGCGATGAAAGAAGAAGCATGTGCTGGAGCGCAAGGAGGCAGTGAAGGTCCGTACTGATACTTTGCTTTGATTCTCTCCCGAGTGTGCGACATTGATGAATGTGAATACAGAGTAAAAGGACAGATGTGCCGGGGCATGCAGACGCTTAGAATTACAAGCTGGAACATTGGAATAAAAATGAAAATCTATCTTTCCCAGGTGCTACAAGATTTGTAATTCAGTTATTTCGAGAAAGTGAGAGAAGATATTATTGCGGTTTAGGACATGACATTTGCGTCATCACCGAACCCTAACCATAATGGCAAATTTATTCCTCTTTTTTTCTCAAGAAATCTAATGCATTTCTGAGAGTTCAAACGTGGGAAAGCTATAAGGAAGGGTTCTTAGCGACAGACTTTATGAGTACCTGGAGAAACTTATTCTGGTTGGGAATAGACAACATGGTTTTGTGAGGACAGGTCGTTCCTTACGAGCTAGAGTAATTTCCATGAAAGAGTCAGAACAGGTAAGTTTTGGAATATTAATTGTTATGATGTTTAACTCTGGTGCAAGCATTCACAAAGACAGATAGCCTGGGATCTAGTGGGACCAGGCTGCATAGATTCAGAACTGGCGAACCAAGGGAAGGCCGATGAGGCAGTGTGTGGAGATGATCTTCAACGAAGGTATAATCTTCAGTACACTTGACATCTAGATCTAGAATCCGCTCTTCGATCTTCTCCGACCTCCACGACCCGAGCGCTTGAGACCAACCTCGGCGGTCGACCAGTGCGCATCCAGCACCGTCCGCCTTCCTCGAGATCTCCTCTCTAACTCCCCCAAAACCCGCCAACAACAGCTCACAGACACAAAAGAAAGACTAACATCTATCCCAATTGATTAACAAATGAATACAATTCTCATTATCAGTAATTATAACCCAAACAATTTGTGAGAGAAAGCACTCTCTCAGCAGAAAGCATTCCTACTTTTACTTAACAAAGAAGCCATTTCGATTAACATACGCAGTAAAATAAGAAACTCCCTTTTCTCTCCTCCCACCAACAAAAGCCATGCCCTCATGATATTCACAGAGTTCCCCAAAGTTTGTTGCAAGACACGAAACCCAACCAAGATGCAGAAAACAGTGACATAACTTCGCAGGGCGGTAGAGATCCCATTCAGTTCTCCCGGTGCTGCATATGTCAATCGCTCCGTGGAGTACCTACTTCTCTGAGACCTCCGTACCTCCACTGCCGACCCTTCCGGCTCGGACACCACGGGAGACATCCCAGGTCTACCTGTTGGACCCCCACTGGGTTCCCTCTTCATCTGAGAGCCCACTGTTTTGTGTTCAAGTTCCACCTTCTCTCGCACCGCCCCCCCCCTACTGCCGACTGTATCTCAGGCTGCCCCTCCACTCTGTCTCTTCCCCAATGCTGGCTGTATCTCATTCTGCACCTCAACACCCTCCCTCCTCTTCAACAGCGGAGGAAGGGCCAGGAGCCTCTTCTTCCGGTATTGGGGAATTAGCGAACGGAAAGAGGTGCCACACATCTGAATCGTCGTCGGCGGAAGCAGTATCCCTTTCGGGGATGAGGACTCCGGAGTAAGGCACCTGGTGCTGCTTTCATGGATACAAACCAGTAGTCTAAGAGGACAGGTTTTATCCCAATGCATCAGTCTCATGCTTCGAACTGACCTTGTATATATTGACAAGTAAAATAAACTCATGTGAATGTTGTGATTTTGCATAATTTGCCCTCCATGAAAGATCACAGAAATGCAACTGTTGCAAGTGCCGAGAATCAGAAATGAAGCACAACTCAGGTACAGAATCACAGAAGTTGTTCATGTTCTCGTTCTTAAAGTAAACAGTCTTAGTTACGTGATGGAGAAACGGCGGCCCAAGCAGTTCATGTCATCTAAGCTATCTTCATTTGCCGCACTCTGGACCTTATACCGTTAAGGGATTCCTATCCATGGACTGTCCAAATACATTTTTAATGCTCTGAAAGTGTTTTCCCTCAAACACATTCTCGGGTACTTCTTTCTATTTACCTACCCACATAATCTGTTAAAGTGGTATCTCCACTTCCAATTAATTCTCTCTCGTCACGTTAAATCAATGTCCATTAGTAAATGATTCTCTCTAAACTGCTTGTCGCTGGTAAGTCAGCAGAGGCAATGCAGTATTATTAGTCTGGTCAGTGATGGGCCTGGATTATCAATGTCTTCATCATCATTGTCAACAATGACATTGTCAGAATGTGTGTAGGAATTGTTCTGGAAAAACAGCAATTAAAATATTCTTCATGACAGGAAACCACAGTAAACTTCGGTTGTGCAATATCAAGCGCTACCCATCATTGCACAGTAAGTGATTCAATGAAAACGGTTCTTGATTCCCAGACCATTACTTCTTGCCATTGAATACAAGCGGCATATGTTTATACAACCTCCGATTTTGTTTCCTCCGATCTGCATAGGAGTCCAGATTTAACTTTGAACGGATAGTCAATACAATGTTTGTGAGAGGACTTCGTTGTAATATACCAATCTCCGTTTGGTCTTACAAAGGACAATATATGTCGGAAGCTGGGAAATGGCAGGCGGAAAAGGCAAAGAGCTGAACAAATAGGGGATCTTTCCTCCACCTGTTTTCATCCCTCACTTTCTAGAGGTTGTCTATATTCATCCGGTTGTGTTTCAGGTTACAGATCATCCTGCAGAGACCGCTTTATTCTGTTACTTGCAAAGTTTTGTCTCATTTGAGCGTATCTCGTAATTCTGCAAGTTCCGAACTATAACGGGTTAACTACATCTCACCTTGACTATAATTAATCTGACAAGTGATGTACAATAATTCTCTCTTATTCTACAGCATCTGTTTGAAACATCAGAATGCTTACACATTTATTTGCCGCATAAAGCACGTTTTTTCCCCAAAGTTTAAGAATACCTAACGTATGTTTACTCGTATACAGGGTATTTTAAAAATTATATTCACCATTTTATTGCTGGTATGAGACATCAGAGGAAATCATATCGGCTGTGTAAAGGTGATGAAAGCTCGCCATTCTCAGGGTCCCAGTGATTTCCATTATCCAAACCTACTGAAAACAAGCTGCATCCATTTTTGTCATTGAGCTTCTTTACCCGCGAACCCACTAAATATTTGTGTGTACCAGGACTTGCAAATAAATAGCACTGAATTTATTTTAAATAGACAAAAATAAAAATGTGTGGGTGCCCGGAAATATAAACATGACCTAATATGATGATCGAAAAATACAGTGAATATTTCTCCTTATCCGATGGGTCACACCTGATATGAGTATGAATATAACAACAAAAGCCGAGGTTAAATGTCTTTATGTTCACTGATGCTTCAGTCACTCGTTGGTACGTTGACCTTCTAACTCTCCCCTCTGAACGATAAGTTGCACGGGTATTCTGTTCACATCACATTGCCATCCTCTGCTGTGCATGCTACTATAAATGGCATTAATAATTAGACATGTGCAGTTTTGATTCTGCAGACTGGAATTCGTGTTTTATTTTATTTGCTGCAAGGGAGCGGGCATTGACAAATAAATACATAACCAATATGTTCTGATATCCAGCGACAGTGTCATCATTGATTGCAAGGCATCATCACTGGTAGTGTGGTTTCAGCTAAAGAGCATTTTTTTTATATATATAGAGAGATATTAATATGGTTTACTGGTCATACATCTTGCTTTCGCTGCGTACATCATGATGTTGGACAAGCAATTACTTTACCAGCAGACTTAGAGATGTTTCTGAATAATCAGTGATACTCTCTGTGTGAGAGATCCTGCGACCGAATGGGATGTGATAGTAACGTTGCAGAATTGGTCCATCTGGTCAAGCAGAGGCATTATCCACGTGGTCGCTGACATGTCAGAATAAGCACTGAAAACACCATGTGGTCAGTGATGTTCTTGTAGACCTGTGACAGTCCTGTTCATTGCAGTTATGGATTCTATGGAAGCAAGGAAATAACACCTTTTGACTCCCCACAGCCGAGAGAGTGAATCAGATTTTCATTGGTGTTCTCCTTCTCAATCTATATAGCTATTTCAGTATCTATTGGTCAATTCATATGCCCCCATTGGCAATGAACAGAAAACGTCTTTCTTTGAAATAGCCGTGCTGACAATTTCCATGGAATATGCAGAATCAGAACGAGCAAACGGATGTATACTTGAAATGATTGTTAAAATCGTGCAAGGTAAAATACTGGAAGAATATCAATGGGTTATGTCCCAGCTGATTTTGTTTCTTCTTTTATTTCCAATTCCTTTTTTTTATCGGTGTTGATTGTCCGTCGTTTCCGACGATGGTTTAAATTTTGAGGGATGAATTTCACAGTGAAAAAATCCGTTGTGCCGAGGCAGTTCTACGTTCTCGGCCTCAAGATGCTTGATCCAATGGCAGGAAAAAACTTCAAGATTGGAGATTTCCTGGGCTGTGGCGGATATTCATGACGCTTTTTGTACCTTGCTTTGCCCTTCGCTGTCCATGAAGCGTTGCTGCACCGCCTTCTGGGGTGTTTGATCATGTAGTCGATCTCATCCGCCGAGCCCGGGAACTGTCTGCACATGCTGGGTTAAGCAAATCTCTAACTCACAGGTGTTTGTGTTTCCCGGCTACACTCACCTGGTTCAGCCCGTCTGTCGAAGCGCCGGACCAGGGTTTGCCACTGTCGGGTACAAACAGTTACTCGGAGCCACCGATAAGAGCTGAGCGTCAGGAGGGAAATAATAGTGGATGAGCTGCTTTCAGGTAGAGTACGATAGTCCCGCCACCAGAGGCGCGAATAAGTTACCGTTTATAACATTTTTAAATGGGTCTTGCAGATTCTACTTTGGCACGAAACTGAGCTGCTAATTTGAAAAATATAAATAATTAGTCTGTGTCTTAGCTTGTACAACGTGCACTAAATAAGTAACAACTCTGAGCTTTGGCAGAGCACAATAGTTCCCTGTAAAGGACAGGGAGTTACTTTTTCAAACTGGTAAAATGAAGGATATGTATATGCGTTACTGAAGGTGGAAGAGCCAAGTTTCACTGAGCCGCGAGTACTTCAATGCTGGTGGTAGCTGATGCTATTTAGCATAATAATTGTTTAGGGTATTTATTTGACGAGTACAAAATCAGCATTTTCATGATGAGAATGACAGTGATTGTATACACCGGGAGACACCATTCGGAATTATGTTGCAGAGTTGGCAGAACAACACTTCATAGCAGGTAAATATACCGTTTAGCTCGAGCCCTTATGTAACTCCATTTAAAGATACTGAAAAACCATCCTCACTTTTGAAAATGGGTCGTTTTCCTGCATACCCATTTACTTCATCTCGTGATCGTCATTTTTTGCAAGTTTCATTGTTTGATTTTACAAATCATTTGCCTGACGTTCGATTGACTGAACGATATTATGCCCCTGAAACAGTAAATATTTCTCAACATCTATGCCTCACTTTCTGGAGAATGTGAGAAATAGATATCGGTACATTTCTCAAAAGACCCTATAGTATCCGTATCCACCAGCGTAGCCACCAACCCATTAAACACACTCACCACGCTCTGGTAAAAAAAATACCCCTGACAACTCCTCTGTACCTACTTTCAAGCATATAGAATGTGCCCTTTCGTGCTAGCAATTCCAGCCCGAGGAAAAAGCCTCTGACTATCCACACGATCAAAGCCTCTGATCAACTTACACACCACCGTCAGGTCACCTCTCATCATACGTCGCTCCAAGGAAAGAAAGGCCGAGCTGACTCAAGCTATTCTCATAAGGTATGCTCCCCAATCCAGGCAGAATCATTATAAATCTTGTCTGCAACCTTTCTGTGTTTTCCACATACTTCCTATAGCTTGGGAAAATGAAATCTTCCTGCTGTTACCCAAAGTACTTCCTACAATTCTTCTCCGTAACTTCCTCCGTCCTCAACGGGAATCTTACGAGGGTAAAATTACTTGCACGGCCCCCAGACCCGTCTGCGATTTCTGCAGGTTTCACGTTACTCCCATGTCCACGATCCCTTCCAACTGATCTCCTTTCTGGCACTTATCACTGCAGGCGTTACAAGTGTCCTACCAGGTTTGAACTGCTCAGTAATCCATTTGCAGCTGACGTGGAAAGCGCACCAACCAACATACAAATGGAGCTGATGGAACTCCAGTGTAGTGACACACTCAAGGCAAAGTATGACTTGTTGGGCGCTGCACAGTTTCTACGTTTCATTCCCGACACAATGCCCCAGCTGCGTACCCAAGCTGCTCAAATGCTCTCTATGTTTGGCAGCACATATCTGTGTGAACAACTGTTCTCTTTGATGAAGATAAACAAAACATCACACAGGAGTCGTCTTTCTGATGAACACCTTCACTCAGTTCTGAGGATTTACTCAGCTCAGAGCCTGCCTCCAAACATTGATGAACTTGCATCCAAGATGAGATGCTAAGTATCTGGCTTCGACTAGTGTGAATCACAGAGTGTTGGCCTTTGGAAAATTGTTTTCATTAGAAATTACTCCGGAAAAGCTGCAGATAAAGCCATAAGAAATAAATGCAACTGATTTAAATGTCAATCTTTAAACTAAAGTAAATTTAAATTTAAACTGAATTAAACTGAAATAAATGCCAAAATAATAATAAAAAAACGGTACAAGTCGAGGGCCGGACTGGTTCAGCGTTTATTGCAATACTTATTGAAATTAATTTATTACACATATTAACCTGGAACTAACAAAGCTTAGGTTATTGCCTACTAAAACAACATTGAACATTAAATAAATAAAAAATCAGCTGAGGCTGCAAATGGATTACTGAGCAGTTCAAGCCTGCATTTTTGGGCTTCAAAGTCGGCAAATTGCCGTGTGAATTCGGCACCAAGTATGCTAAGATATTCAGCAAACTTTGCATGTGGGAACACTGCGGTAGAAACCTACTCTTTCATAGTTTGGCAACACGGAAAATGGCTCAAGGTTTTTTGCTGCATCTGCGTCTCCCACAGGCGCAGCTTGGTTTTAAAAGCGTACATGTCTGTGATCACACGACCCCGCCCCTGAAGCTGCAGGTTGAGCGCATTGAGATGGCTCGTGATGTCACACAGAAACGCCATTTCACAAAGCAACTTTTTATCCCGGAGCTCTGTTGTGTCTTTCCCTTTGCTTTCCATGTACTGACAGATATCCTCACGCAACTCGAAACATCTTTTCAGCAATTTTCCTTGGCTTAACCATCGCACCTCTGTGTGATAGGTGATAGCCTCATTATATTTACACATCTGGATACCTCATCAAAGAGATCTTTTCCAGTAGTTGTGCCATTCATTGATCTTAATCCCAAAAGCTCCTCAGTTACGCACAGACTTTAGTCCACTCCACGAATGAAAATTGAAAATTGGGCAGTATCAGAAGTGTCCCTGCCCTCATCCACAGCAAGGGAATATGCGATGAAATCTCTTCACTTCCCCACCAGCTGTTGTAGATTGGTGGCAAGCTCACGTACACGGTCAACAACGGTGTTTCTGCTCAGGCTCACATTTGAAAATGCTTGCCTTTTATCTGGGCACACGACGTCGCAAACTTTCATCATGCAGTTCTTAACAAATTCTCCCTCGGTAAAGGGCCGGGCTGATTTAGCGATCAATGCTGCCACAATAAACCTAGCCTTTACAGCAGCCTCACTTTGTGTTTTGGTTTTTGTGAACATAGCCTGCTGTGACGCCAGACTTCTTTTCAACTCTTCTACCTTCTGGAGCTTCTGTTTCTTGTCCAGATGCTTGTATTTGTCGTGGTGTTTCGTTTCATAGTGTCGTCTTACGTTACATTCTATAACAGGTTATAGAACAGGTTTGCCTATAACAGGTTTGCCCTTTATATCTGCGAACATATACTCTGCCTCCCACCTGCCTTGAAAACCCCTGTTTTCAAAGTCCACCTTTCGTTCAGCCATTTTTGGGGTGAGGGATAGCTGAAAGTTGAGCACACGTGACTAGCGCCATATGGATGCTGATGAGAGAGTAAGGCAAGCGCGAGCAATGCACTGGCAGTGCATTGTGGGATTTGTAGTAATAGTGATGCATGCAATATACCGGCGGGCCAGCTCTAATAGAAAAAAAATATTAATTAATGATATTCAGAAAATTTTGACATTTGACAATGTCAAATGTCACATTTTGCCACATTTGACCCCCAATCCGTAACGATGGTTTTTACCTCGTTAGTAATGGAGTTAATGTATATTTGTTTAATGTGATACCTCCCATATAGTCAGAGGGAGCAGCAGAGGATGATGGCTTTCGGATTTTCTCCTAAACGTTCTGCATTTCTGAAGGTGTGAGGTTTGTTGTGCAATGGATAATTCTTGCTAGGGGCATTATTAGTTGCAGAGATTCAGTATTACGCACCGAGACAGGTTTATTGATGTGAAAATTATTCGAAGTGTATTTAACTTGCTTGGTGTGAATTGTACTGGTACCTTGACTCATGAAGCTAGGGTCGTTTCGCTTCTTCGCCTCCTTGCACACAAACCTAGTGAAATACTTAAGGGAAGAAATCGACCACCGCTCTCTTCCTTATACTCTGAGCCAACAGACACTCACCTCTCGTGCAGCCCAAATGGAAGTTTGTCCACGATTGGTTTAATTCCGTATGGAGTATCTATGTCTGACAGGCCAGTTAAATAGTCATCTTCTTTAGCGCCTGAAATCTCCATGAGTAGATACCGAGCTCTCTTAGCTTAGTGTGGTCTTTGGCTGACACCTTAGGAAAATTTTCCATTCGTCGAAATAGTGCCGTTTCAATAATTTCAGGGGCCGCATAACACTCCCGAAGTCTCTCCCATGCTTTGTGTAAGGCTATCTTTGCGTTGTTGATGTACACTGAATGTATGCGTCACACCTGATCGCAAGATTCTTTCTCCAGCCATTTAGTCATAAGATTCAACTCTTGGGTTGCTTCGAGCTGGACTCCGCCGATAGAGCTGGCGAATGAGCAGTACCATGCACGGTAATTTTCAGGCTTATCGTCAAACTGGTATAGTCCTAAAGTGAGGAGATCTTGTCGTGCTAAATACTGTGTCATGGGTTCAATTGCAAGTGACATGATGGCTGGGGGAATATGTTGGCGGGTATAAGATTGAGGGTGTACATTTGTTATGGGATTTGCTGTTCTGAATTCAGCCTTTGCCTCTCCTCTCGCCAAATCTGGTAAGTTTGGTGTCGAGAAATATTTGTTGTCAGCCCTTTCATTCTTGAATTCGTCGCAAGGGTAAATTGTCTTCCTCGGATGGACGTGATGCAACTGGGCCTCTCTGTGACTGCTCATAAGTTGGGATGTTAGCATATAAACATGGAGAGGAAGAACTAATTTTCAAGTCCATTTCAGATCGGACGTAGTCGATTGTGCGTTCCAATCTGGTCCTTCCTGAAGTAGATTTGACGTCATTCAGAACATGAATTTCTTCAGCATTTTCTATTATCTCTGCTTCCACCCTGGCAGTTTCTGCTTCTCGATGTAGCGTCAGCACTTCTAACTCTGACTCCATCCTTACCTTTTCCAACTGGTTTTCGGCTTCTCTGACAGCTGCTTCCTTTTGGATTTCGGCTTCTCTGACAGCCGCTTGCTTTTTTAAAAAATTTTGCTTCCTGTTCATCATACAGCTCTCGGACCTTAGCTGCTTCTGCTTTAGATCTTGCATGCGTAGTCTTGTTTGCTGATGCCCTACTGCTCCTGGCGCTGGATGTCAACGACTTGATGCTGGATGGCGATGCCATCGTCGCACTTGAAACAACTGGTAATGCCGCCTTTTCACTATAGTGTTCTCGCAAAGGTGTAAAATAACTCTGCACTAAACAGCAAGCATAAACCAATCAAAGAGGCTGTCCCAGTAAGATTAACCGTTTAGTGTTTGCTCTTCCACATTAATGTATGGTGAAAACTGTCGATAAAACAATACAAAATATAAACAGTATTTGTATCCTTGTTGGCATCACATTCACATTATAAATACTTGCAAAAGTAAAACTACAACAACTGTATTACATTAAAGTGCAACATACAGGCAGAATCTACCTACGCCATTGACTGGCTTTAAATACACTTCAACACAAACTGTCCGCAACTCTTTTAATAACAAAGAACATATACTTTATCAACCGTCATTATTTTTAACAGAATCAGCGTTAACATTTTTACTTCAATATATTGATTATCTTATGAACTTACGGCGTTGCTTCTCTGATGTTTCTAGTGCGTAGAAAGAAAACTTCTCTCGCGCTGATCCTGCACACACAACCCCCTCCTTCCCGTTTCTCCAAACTGGTATTTTCCCACAGGAAACGGCGAAACCGGGTGTGACGTCATCGCATGCTGCGATATCTCATAGAAAGGGAATTTACTTTAAACAACCTTAACTTTAGCTAAGAATAATTACAAACGAATTACTAAAGCGAAAATATAATAAACTAAACGAATACCTTAAAGGCCATAAAATCTCTACCCACTTTCTCGAATAAAGGATCAACGTCCGCAAACTCCAATCTTCTGGAACCACTCCCGTCCCCATTGATGATGCAAAGATCATTGCCAGAGGCTCAGTAGGCTCCTTCCTCGCCTCCCACTGTAGCCTGATTCAGTCCAGGCGATTCATCCAACTTGATGCTTTGCCCAACCTCCAGCACATCCTCTTTCTTAATATCTATATGCTCCAGCTTTTCAATCTGCTGCAACACATGACTACTATCTCTTAGATGATTTTCTATAGTGAATACTGAAGCAAAAAATTCATTAATTACCGCTGCTAATCCCTCCGGTTCCATAAACATTTTTCCTCTGACACAAATTTTAGGTCCTATTCCTTCACGACTTATTCTCCTGCTCTTCACATGCTTGTAGAATGTCTTGGGGATTTCCTTAATGCCGCCCGTCGAGATCTTGTCATGTCCCCTTCTGGCTCTCCTATTTCCTTGTTAAGCTCCTTTCTGTTTGCCTTTTAATCTTCTAAATCTCTAACATTGCTTAGCTCTCAACCTTTTGTTAGGTTTTATTTTCTTCTTGACCAGATTTATTACCGCCTGTGTACACCACCGTTGCTGTACCATAACTTCCCTGTCTAATTGGAACCTTCCTATACAGAGCTCTACACAAACAACCCCTGAAAATTTGTCACATTTCATCCATACTTTTCCCTGAGAACATCTGTTTCTAATTTAAGCTTCCAATTTCGTTCCTCATAGCCTCATAATTTCGCTTACTCTAGCGAAACGCTTTTCGAACTTGTCTGTTACTAACTCTCCCCAATATGCTGTCGTAAATGCCCTAGAATTATGATAACTATCTCCACCCTATTTAAACATATTGCTCGAGAGAGATGCCAATCGATATCTGTGAAATTAAAACCTCCCATCAAAAAACTCTATTAAGAACAACACAGCTTTCTAATGGGAAGATGCTGATTATTAAATATCAGTCTGAATGGAGAAATGAGAGGACGGGAGCTCTCTGCCGCACTATCAAGTCGCAATGAAGAGCAGAGAAACAGGGAGAGCTAAAGGTGCAATAATTAAATGCTATTTTTTGTGGTCACAGGAGAAATATTAAGAGAGAATGCCTCAACCTGAAACGGGAAAGTGAAGAGCAAGGCGGTTTGCTCTTGGAGGGACCAGAAAGAGCGAGAACACAACGCACCATGGTGGATAAACCGCCGTCCAGGCAATTACGCATTAGAATTTATAATTCTAATACCCAAAACTTTACCATTGACTTTTTCGTTTATTGCTGAATCATTGGAAATATCTGTTGGAGTCGATGTTAGAATATCGGGAATATCGTTCTCAACCTGACATTTAGCCATCCAAATTCCCTCAGGGCAAAAGGTCTCATATTTTTCATATGTTCAACTGTTCAGATCATTACTATTTGTTCTATATCCCTTATAATTCTGTCTCTTCTTCGATATTTTATGTATGTCTTTTCATCATGTATTTTTCTATAGATTTGCTAAGTACGTACACAGAAAAAAAAAAACAATCTCAGGGTGTAGGTGGAGACATGCAAGTATTCTGATAATAAATTTTGCTTTGGACTTTGATCTGTGGCTTATAGTATTTCTCCCGACCGTGGGTATAAAAGGCTCCTGAATTGCGTGTATTCCGTCTTTAAATCGGCCCCATTGTAGCTCAACTGATTGAACGCCCAGTTTTTTTTTTCCTTCTAATGCACTAGCTTTGCTTTTCGAAAGTTCAATTCACTGGCTTTGATTTTTATTCATATACTGTACCTGAAAACTAACTAAAACTAACTAAAACTAAAACTAAAACTAACTAAACTACTGTACTTTGAAACTAACAACGTTATGATTACTGGTTCAGAAAGGATCAGCAACTTCCGTACTCAAAATTCTATCCTAATTGATACAGAATATCAAATTCTGTCAGGACTTCCCTCTTGTTGGTGCATTAACATAACTAGTCAGAAAACAATTTATCAATCTGTCAATGAATTATTTTTCCTCGGATCCTTTCGCCACTGGCTCTCCCTCTTAATACGAGTATTTGAGAATTTGAAGTCATCCATAACTATCACATCGCACTCAGAACTTGTTTTCTAAAAGTCTGATGGAGACGTAGGAAATGTTGAATTGTTCTCAGTTTGGAAAATGCTGTCATGGAAGTATAAAGGAAAATTATAATACTGTGATAAAGAATTGGATGATTAATCACGGGTAGGTATGCCGTGTGGAATTTAAACAAAGCCAGAGTAGAGGGGTAGTTAATGTCGCCAGCAAGCTAAAGTAGAGCGGGGCTGATTAGAAGCATTCAAGCATTGCGTGATGTGATAATCCGTCTTGAAGAGAAAGTCTTGACCTTAAATCGAAGCAAATTTTTTTACGAGAATGATGGATGCGAGGAGCGTAGAAATGATGCATGTGAATTAATTTCATTAAACAAACTAAAACAGTCTGAACGATAGTCAGCTTGTATCGAAGTGGAAGGATTGGGGAACTTGTGCACTGACTTAAACACATTTTGACTGTAATTCCGAATCATTATCAGGAAAAAAAAAAAGACTAGAGATCACATGAGAAAGTATGTAAAGCAGACAGAAAAGCAGTAGGATCTACTTGCTCTTTCACAGAAAAATGGCATTTGCTTTTGGATGTGAAATAGGAGGGGCCTTAACGATGGAAGTGGTAACGCACCTGTTTCAGTGGTACTCCCTTTACCGACTTTTAATCGACTCTGTCCATTTTGAAACATCTGAAACGGGAAATGTCCAGAAGCCATTCCTGCCCATGTGATTGTCAAGACTCTGCGATAGTGCGGTCTAAATCAACCAATGTAACAATCATTGCCCAGTGGCCTGCCTTAACTGTATGAGGTGTGCAATCATCCGTGGATTTTGCGATTGAAGGATGGCCAGGCACACGATTGTTTGAATTTATGACATATTTGCCAAACCAGTTTTATTTGGAGTCTGCTGAATTGCAATTGAACATAGGTGTTATCTGCACAGATGGCCATTTAATGTAAATACGTACTTCATTCCATTTTTTAGCTCGTTTCTGAATTTATTCAGTGCCAGTGCATAGTTACAAGTATTGGTACACACACTGAGTAATTCCAACATGAACCCAAATTGCTGTAGTATATATACAGGAGAACTGAGATATTTGTCCTGATAAAAATAGTTTTGCGCTTGCCATTTCAGGGAACGAACTACAAAAGGTATCGACAATAATATGAAATTAGCTGAAATAGCAAACAAAATAATCATCGATTTTCTGCGTTTTTCCACCTCGATATCGTTCAGATTATCACTGCTGTTCCGAAGCCCTCTGCGAATTCTATTTGCTGCAATGATATGTCTCACTGTTAACCCATTGAAAACTAGAATTAAACCGATCGGTAGCAGCGGTCTGAAAATGCTATCTAGTGTTTCGTATATTTTCCACAGCGGTGAAGTAGCGTATTCGTGTGTGAAGGCGCAACGCCACGGTATGTCGTCAATAATCATGTAAGGCTCTATGGCAAAGTACAAGGGAACACATTTCCCGCAGATCACTATAACCATCGTCAAAATCACCACCGTTGCTGTTCTCTCAGTGCAGTATCTTTCCTGCAGCTTTCGACAACATATTGCGATGAAGCGATCGAAGGTAAAACTGACCGTAAACCAAACAGAACAATCTATTGTTGCAACAACGAAGATAAATGTCAGAGCGCATACAGGAGTGATGAGCAGGGATCTGGAATAAATGTAAATACTGTTGGTGTGTTGCACTAAAGCAACAACGATAACCACCATCAGATCCGCTGTTGCCATTCCAACCAGGTAACGGGTGATGCATTTGGAGAGTCCGCATTTTCCCCGAGATAGGATCACAATCGCGGCTAAATTAACTACGGAAATTTGGAGAGAGGGGGAAAAAACAGAAACATCGTTAGCTACAACTGTTTGAGTTCCCAATATTCTTTCGATGTTATGCAGGGTATGCATTTTGTGGGAATTGGGGAGTAGGAATCCAGGCTGTCTGGGCTGCGTCAGTGCACTACCGCGAGTTGACTATAATGGACTGGAGAGACAGTGGGCTGGCGACTTTCCGACAGTTCAGAGCTGATTTCCAGCACACACGTGAACGATCAACCGCTCCATAAACAACATCTGTAGGGATTATATGCAGTGGGAACAAAGTGGAAATAATGAGATAGAAAACACACGTTCTCTCTACCTGACATATTGAAGAGCAGAACTGCGTCTCGAAAATAGACTGGCCGATCATTTGTAAAAGCTGTCATATTGTTGTTGTAAAGTCGAAGTCTCTGTTTTGACAAAGACTTAGAACTAGAAAACCATAGACCAGGGTCGATTCAGAAGTCCGATCAAGGTTAAATTATGATACTGTGCCAATATCGGCACCAACGTAATTGACAGGAAAAAAAATATACATGGAAAAATATGGAAGATGAAAACAAAGCTACCGGATGCTTGAACCCTCCATGCTAGAGAGAAAAAAAAATCAGACGAGGATAGAATTTGTGTTGGCGGAATATCCGAGCTGTGCAGAGGAACAAAAGCAAGACGTTGGATAGACATATATCGACCAGATTCAATATCTTACCAGGGACACCGATCGCTACAAGTACAGGATGGAAAATGGCTGAGATGTAGTAAATCGCTGGATATCCCATATTCCGAAAGAAGTAGCGTTCATTTGTACGCTATCTGCTCTTATGGATTGTTGATCGGTTTTATACATTTATAAGCAATTGAGAGGAATTCCACTGAGGCAATTAGTGTTGTTACCATGACAGCCACATCAGGGACGAACAGCCACACAGACACTGACATTTTTTTTTTTTTTTTTCTCACACTGTCACTGAGTCATGAATTTGTCTTCTCAAGAGATGTTCCAAGTTATACCAAAATATAATACGAGCATTGCCAATGTGATTTCCAAGACACGTGGCTTCAGCTTCAGAAGCAGAACATTCTCAGATCAGTTTTCTTTCTAACATAGGCTACCATCTTAAGCAATTAACATCGACAATCAAAATTCAAACAGATTTATTTTCTCACATTCAACCGAACACATCCGCCTGTGACATTGGGGTACCTGTCTTTAGCTCGGCAGGTGAAATTAAGTTCACCTTGTTGAACGGGAGATGGCATCATTTATTTCTTTCGCATGTTCTGGTCATTTCGAAAGGCGCAGATAGCAACTGATGACATGTATTAAAATAAAACACTCTACATGTCCGGTCTTCTAAGCATATAAAAGAGATGGACAACAATATTCCGGGGTCTTTTGATAATAAAAGGTTACGCGCCCACACGAATTTAGCTGCGGATTGTGGACAGAATAATTACCGTTCGTTAGCAGGGAATGGATGTTTGACTGACTGTAACAAGGGTTCTGCAGCATTCATGCTGGGTCATTTGATAATTATCAATTATTTTAATGATTTAGATGTCGATGTGGAAAACAGAATCTGCAGAATTGATGATGAACCCGAGATTGGGAAGATTTTTACAGGCAGGAACTCTGTCCAAGCTTGTAGCTTGAAGTTGACTGGCTGACAAATGAGTTGAAAAATGTCAGATGGAATTTAATACACGCATGTATGGGGTGGTCTGTGAGGAAAGATACACCAGATTAAGAAGCAGATATTGAATAGAGTGCAGTATTTAAAAAGAGATGTGGGGCTACAGAGCGATAATTCCAGGAAAGCAGCGTCACGGGCAGATCGTCTCGTACTGAGCTCGAATCACAGTGGCTTTCACAATCAGATCACTCAGCACAGGAGTTGAGACGTTATGTTGCAGCTGTAAAACACGTTGGCGAGTTTGTGGATAGAACATTCAGGTTCGTTCCGATCCGCTACCTACAGTTTTGAAATTTCAATAAGCTTGAAAGTGTGCAGCTGTAAATTGAAAGGAGGAGTTCAGGGACTGAGGACAAGAGTTAGAAGGATAGCTTGAATATGTTAAGAATTTATTCCATTGAACTTAGGAAGATTAATGATGATCGTAGAGGAGGATATAAAATTGTGAGCATCACATACAGACTGGGTGAATGCCCGGAGGTTTCCTGCATCGTCTGAGTGAATCTACAACTGGAATTCATAGGTTTGGGTGAATGTTGAAATATGCAACAGAGATATGTGGTATATCCTATTCACTGGGAGGGTGGAGCGTTTGTGCTGGTTGCAGATTCAATTGTATCATTTCAGTGAAGGTTGTGTAGATACGAGAATGAGAGACGGACAGTGCTGCTAAGTGGGACAAGGCGCAAGATCACAGCGGGATGATCTAGATGGGCGGAAAAAAAAACATTTCTCTGTCATAATAATCTATCGGTCCATGGTTATTTCCCTTTAATTTCTCCATGCAGTGTCAATAGTGTCTTCTCATTTTCGGCAGCAATCTAAGAATGTGCAGAACATATTCGGTGACTATTATGGTACTCGTACCGATGAGAGATCGGCGAGATCGTCGACTTACTGGCGGAAGGAGGGACAGAGAGAGAGAGAGAGAGAGAGAGAGAGAGAGAGAGAGAGAGAGAGAGAGAGAGAGAGAGAGAGAGAGAGAGAGAGATAAGGACTGACAGACTGATAGATTTATACTGGCATTGTCTGCACTGTCCGCTCCACACAGCCGTCTGACTTCTAGCTCTCCTTCACTGACTCAGTTTCCTTCTACGCACAGGGAAAGACTTCATTCGAATCCGATATGACCTTCAGTCCAGGGACAAGATACGGAACAACCTCACCTCTCTCAAACATATGGTGTGTTACAGAGCACCGACAGACCGGCAGCTCATCAGTTCCTCAGTCTCAGACAGCAGAGATATTCAGTCCCACAATAAGCCCCAAAATTCAGACACACGTTTCCAATATAATTGTTAAAGTGAACCACAGACAGTCAATCTTTCCATTGTACTCTGTAATCAGTGTCCTACAGGCAGGGACACACAAGCCCGCACCCCTCATCCCCACCCACGGGGCTGGATGGACAGCGACAATAGCGTTGGAAGAGTTAGCGTGGGTTCAGAAAATGATAAACAGATGGAAAATTAGAAATGAAGAAAGTGGTGTAGGTGTAATGTAAGAATTTTTCTGATAAGCACTTGGGATTGCGGTTAATGTACTTTTGTGGACAACAAAGTAATCCGCAGGTTAAAGACAGAGAGCCACAATAAATGGGCCGTTTTCGATGTTGGAAGTGGTGACGAGTGGGGTTATACAGGGATTGGACTGAGTCCCCAGCAGTTTTCCCTACAGGAAAATGAGCTCTACGCTTGGCTGACATTCCTCGCACTCCCGATTTCCACATATCCGTGTGCTCCTCCGTAACTACGATGTCGGTCTCTGAAGTTGCTGAAGTGTTACCGTCCCGGCATATTTGGAAATCCTTGCTCATATAGTGTTTCTCATAATTTGAACTGTTGGATCTCCATTCCATTGGCTCTACGTCACCTGAGCTACTGGCTCAGCTCCCGGAATTGTCCCGGAATGCAGCTAAAATAATATCATGGTTCTGTCTACTGCCCCTGCTTTTTGTATTTCTGATTGTTTTAACTCTGACTGGTCAAGACCAGTTAAAAGACGACACAAGACAGTCCAACGAAATTACAGTTTGTTTATTTTGTTGGTATTGCAGTTTACAGAGTATGCAGCTACTCATCCATGAACCTTCTATTTCCATTATCCCAGAGCAAGTATCAGTATAGAGACCACCAGAACGTGGAAACAAAGACAACCTGTTGGCTTCCCCTGTCCTTAATTAGACTTCAGTTTCGTCTGGCCAACATCTGCCTCCTCTTCACCCAAAGACTAATATCTTGGAATCATTATTCCCCACTCATTCAGTTGCCTGCCCAGAGGAATCCTCTGGAACCTCATTGAATAATTAAATTCTATATAAAATATTAACGTTCACTAACTAAATTCGCGAAATTTATACTGCAATTATGAGGCTACTTTAAATTGGAATTACAGCATCATGTGTTACAATTCTTATCCACGGATATATTTGAACGTTTGTCCCCCAATTCCAAAACTTACACCAAAAGCCTGGTATCAGAATATTTCATTTGCCTTACCAGCGTATGTGTCAATTTGTCCAGTGTGTTCCGTCCAGTGATGCATTGTCTCCCTTGCCTCCTGCACAACACATGTCCAGGCTGCAGTCAAGTGAGGGATTGGTGGCAACTGAGTAACAACATATTCCCACAGATAGGCATTTGTATCAGTGCATTGGATCTGGAAGTTCTCCCTCATTACGGTGCATAATATAAATTTCAGTCCTGTACCCCTTTATCAGATCGTATCACCCGTGTCCATTGAGAAGATACTATTTTTTTCTTGTTCACTAAGTGTTTTCCAAGCAGTGATATCACTGTTGACACAGTGGTCCGCCGTAGTGGCTCTGGGACAAACTTACTCCGTCTCAGTCATGGTTAACGTCATGGTAACGAAATACAATATTCTCTTCATGTAGAATGAAATCTGTAACGGGGGTGGGGGAGGGTTCTGATCTTGTTTCCAGTGAAAATCTCAAATTACTTGAAGTCCATTTTTTTCTAGGCCGTCTCATCTGGACTATCAGTTGTCTTTGGACTCAAGGCTTCCATTTCCCCTCACCCAAATCTGTTTCGGAAAAGAGGATGAGCACAAGCACTCGGATATTTTCATTTATTTTTGAATTTTTGTTAACAAAGCTGCTCTTTTTCTCAGCATGAGTGAACTGAAAATCACCCCATTGATAGAACCTGACTCAATCTCGTTGGACAGTTGTTCCATTCTCAATTCACCCAAGTCAGAGCAGTCATGTACATCTGGTACCGATGATGATAGCATTCCTGTTTCCCCTCCAAACATTTCAGCTGGTTAATATGGTACCACCCACGTTTAATCTGTGAAGGCCAGTAGTTTGTACACTGATGGACTTTGTTTGCCTATAACTTCAGCCAGCTCCGCAAAAGCTTCGAATTAATAATGAAGGTCAATGTATTCTATTCATCACTCTTTGTCCTTAGCAATTCCGAAACCAGTCTGACCTCTGATTCAAAGTAGGTTTTACTCTGTTATTTCGTCATCCCTTTTTGGTGGGCTGCCACATAACAGTCCTCTTTCATGGACTGTATCATTGTTGTACCCTCATTTATGGCACAATTCCATTGATTTCGTGTTCCAACAACTTTCGTCCCAACATCTCCTCGAAACCTTCCATGTCCCATCCAGTGATAAATTTATAAGGGGAGTAACCTGTTGAAAATGCTAAAGTATTCCATATTATCATAAAAGCATAATGATGTCCCATGCTGTTGCACCATTGTTAAATCATAGTTTTTCTGTGTTCGATTCATCCTTTCCACACACGACCTCCTGATTGCAGTCTACGGGGTTTATGAAATCTCTGTATGATCGCTAAAAATACCGTTACATTTTTCATTATCTGGGCCGTGAAATGTGTGTTTTTGGAATACGGGGTCGTCACCAGCAAGTAAAGACCCTTTCCGAAAAGATTTTTGCAATGGCCTTTGCTGTGTCTGTCATAGCTGAGAATGCTTGTGTGCCATAATCCGTTTCGATACTCCGGGCTAGACATAGTAAGTGAATATTTATCCACCCACGCCATAAATCTATCCATTATTACCAGGACATATCTGTACCCTACTGGGGCGGGCGGTAAGAGAATAATTTAATCTATTTGTAAAGTAGACCATGACACTTCTACCGGTCAGGTGTGTTTGAAGGCCTCTCTTCTTTACATTTCAATGAGGACTATACTGTGCACAAATTAAGCAAATTCCTCACAGAATATCAACACCATCTTTCTTCTTCGGCCACCAGCACTTCCTGGATCTCTTCTGGGGGGCGTTTGCATCCCTGGTGTCCCATGTGGTTCCCCTGGAACCACAAGCTTTTAGTCATGAAGGACAGCTCCATCTTTGGCAGATTGTCTCTTGTGTTCATCGAACAGGCAGTTTCATCACTGAATCCAAGCTGTCGAGTGTCTATTGTGAACCTGCAGCTACGATCTGGTTTCTTCACTGGCCATTTGGGTGAGGTATCAGTGGAGGCTACTGACCTCAGTACTCCTTGTTGTAGCAGCTTGTGTATTACCTTACCGATATCTTTCTCTATTTTTCATTGGGAAACACATATTGCTTCTTTGGGGTCTGGACCTTGAACGCACAAGCTGCAGGCCACCTTTCTGCAGTCATGCTAGTGCCCTGGAAATTTGTCAGAGTTCTATACACTAATTTGCTGCACCTTCTGTTCATTGCTCATCTCCTCCGATTTGATCCACAATTCAACCATTGTGCATATTCTATCCTCATGTTCTCCTCCTGCGATCTAGATGTTGTGTATCTATTCATGCAAGTTGCATCTTCCAAATCATGCAATTAACTGGCTCAAAACAAATGCGGATTTGGCCATATAATCACCCCCTCTATATGTTCCTGCTACCTGGGTAACTTCACGAAAACTATTGAATGCTTCAACACTATGTCTCCTATTCTAACTTTCAATGGTACACTCATACAGTATGTCCCATTAATCCACGTGAGATAATATTACATTGTATCTTCCAATCTGTTTGCATTTTTTAAATTAGTGGTGTTGACGGTGTTTTCGAGATCTGGCTGTGTCCATAACAAGTTAACAGGGTGGCCTAAACCTTCCACTAACCAGAGGTCATCCGGTTTCATCTTAATTTTTGTCACACACCCTTATAAGTGTGGTCTGATACCGTTATTGAAACTCAGCGTGCACTTCCATGGATGGTCGTTTGTCAACCATATTATTTTGTAATCTCGGTCTTGCTGACCCTTTCAAGGGCAAACTGCTTTGCTCTGCTCTTTCACCTCTCAGGTTCGGGCATTCTTTCTTAAGGTGTCCCCCTTGAACATTGTTGCTGGATTTAATTACCACACCTTTAGTTATCCCTATTCCTAGCCCTGTTCCATTTCGTCTGTCCTTAGTTGCCCTTTGATTGTTTGCTAGGGAGTTCCTCTTCCCTCATTTCCACAGACCGACGGATATTTAATAGACATCACCTTCCTATTAGAGAGTTTTATTGGTATTTTTATCTCCTTTTCACACGCTCTACCCATGTTCCTCAGCAACCACGGCTGAGTATTTGTGGGTTCCAGTATCGTTCTATTTTCATCGGTACTGTGAGACGCAACTGTCCTCAACGATCTATTTGAGGGTTCTGTTTTTAAATGGTCCGGATTTAATGCTGGTCTAATCCTACCTTGGAACACGGTCCATCAACTTAATGCAAATTCAGTGCGACGTTCGCTTCTCCCCTCGTAATATTTAGAGAATGATTCTACCGGGTCCCCTTTGTCAGGACGCATAACAATCATCATTGCGTTCTTCAAACCATCACGTGTTCCTCCATCACGTCGTTGTATATCTCGTGAAGCTGAGTGTATATTTGGATGCAAACACCTTATAGTTAATTTCCTTTCTTCGTACTATTCTAGGTAATGTATTGCTCTCTCATGACCAGTTGATTGGAAAGACTCTCAAGGATGTGCCGATATATTTACCAATTTTCTTAAGCTACTGCACCCAGAACGGTGTGGTTTATGTATGTCCTGATTTGAGTTGCTCCCCCTGCTGCCCCCTCTCTGATAGTTGATCGATAGTAGCATCCCCAGCAGTTTTCCCTTCACAGCCAGGGTGGCTGACAATCTCCTCATACTGCGGCAATTATCCCAACTCGTATTTCTGAAGGTATCCACTCCAATTATAGAAATCCAAGTCCTTTGAAATTGCAGAGTTTCCGAATTCATGCTGTTAGAAACCGCCCTAGATCGCTTTGTGCCTCACCCACGTTGTCCGACTCGAGTCCCCCGGTGAACGAAAAAAAAAATATCTTCGAGCCCACCCAGGAACGTAAAGTTTGAATCACACCGTGCAATAATGATCCGTCAGGTACAGAGAACCTGTATTTACCGACAAATGACTTTGATTGTCTCAACGTAGGTTCATAAACTATCTGCCTGTGTGTATCCCATGAGATTCCCTGACTCACCATGAACAGTCAATGATGAGAAAATGTATTACCCCATCTCAGCATGGTGTCATCTCCACGTACCCGTCTTTTCTCCTTAACCCTTAAATCCCCTACTATGCAAAACTCTATCCAACTTTGTCTTAAATATATTCTCTGAGGTAGCCTACACTACAAATTTGGGCAGAGAGTTCCGCAGATTCACCAATCTCTGGGAAAGGCAGTTCCTTCTCATCTCCGTCCAAAATCTAAATGGTGATGCTATATCCCTAAGATCTGGTCTTATCTACCAGTGGAAACAACTTTCCTGTCTCTATCGTATCCACCCGTTTCATAATGTGATATGTTCCTATCGCCTGCAACTCCAGGCCACAACCTTCAAAAGACCCCTGGAAAGGAAGAAAATATATATTAAAGATTGAAATAGAGCTGTTTCGGAAGATGCAAGCAATGCAGTTTCCGTTAGGCTCCATCATCCTCAGCTCTGCCATGAGGATAATCACATGGGAAGTATCACACCAAAGGCGTTAAGGCGTTAAGGCGTTAAGGACAATAATTACCGATAGGAGGTGCTTGTGACATAGGTCCCAGTGTAGTCCAAGTCTGTTACTTAAACGGTGGGAAGCTAGATACTATGCAACAAATCAACCACTCAGTCTCAATCCTATCTTTGGTCACTGATTGGAGGTGAGAAGACGTTTAAGTCATTGGAGATTTGGTCACGTGATGAAGTCATGATCTGTTGAATATTAACTTGCGTAAGATTCGTAACTATCAGCGTCCCTTTGCTTTAGACTCGAAATGATTTATTAAATAACGGTTGATTCTAATCATAGATTATTTGTTCGCTGTTCAAGAAAAACATATCATGCTCTGCTATAGTTTGAAGTATGAACGCACAGAGAGTGTTAAATAGTTCGCAAGGACTCGGCATTTGTGAGTTCAGTTGAAAGAGAAACACAGGTAATACGTACGTGAATAAACGGACAGCAGTCGTGGGATTCTTAGGATTGCATTGAAAACATGTTTAAATTAATCGTTTCTTTCACAACGGGAACTCACTGCTTACAAATGTCTGTTGTAGTCGGTTGAAATAAATTTGCAGGAACATGTGAGTAACAGAGACTGCTTCTTTTTCCGTAATTCTATGATGTGTTAGTGTATGTGGGCCGCCCTCAACCACATCTGGTTTCCCTGTGTTCTTTATAATATTTGATAAGGATTTTCACTCCAGGTAGTAAATGTTTATTCTATATCCGCCATTTAACGTCGACAGTTTTGAATGAACAAACGTTCGAGTTTAGATGTTTGTTTTACCTTCCCTGTGTATTTAGATCGTGTTCTTTTGTTTGTTTGCTTTGGTGTTGATTTCAGAGCGAGACACAGATTCCACACTGGCCGTGTGAAATCAAGGTTAAAATGATCGAGATATGATTGTATCTATTCCTGGTAAGATAAACCCGCTGTGCAAAGGTAAATCGACATTCGGTCAAACTCGTGTGTACTTGAATTGTGAATTTGACATTCGCATTCTCGGAGCTGGTTCATTTGGGAAACACCAGAGGATGCTGCAGAAGATTTTGAAACGTTGGTTGTGAGTTGAAGGGTTCCATGGGAAAAGATTGCTTTAATGTAATCGCAGCATCTGCCCTGTAATAAAAACACGAGAATTCAGCTTTGTGAGCGTGCAGTTTCATTCCGGAGTCAGTATTTTGCTTTCATCATCAGCCCTAACTCAGTAAATTATACAAGTGCTGTAGAATGACTAAATTAATCCCGGACTCTCAAAACACTATAATAGCAGAGTCTAGATATAGTTGCAGCGTGTACTAAAGATTATACATTCCTTGGGGAACATCTCCATGCACTGCCTCATCCGCTTTCCCTTGCTTAGCCAATTCGTGCCCAGTCAAACGCCTTAACGATTAATATGCTCCAGTTCAACTCTTCAGACTTCATCTGCCTATTTTGCATTTGTTCATGGAAATTATTCTGGTTTAAAGGGACAACCTGACTTCACAGAACCATGCTGACTATCCCCAACCAGGATACGTTTCTCCAGATACTGAGAAATGTTGTCTTTAAGAAACCTTTCGTTTCCCTTGTCCACAACTGACCGAAGCCTCACGGGCCCGTAACTCTCAGAACTACATTATATTTTTTGATAAGAGGAATAACATTTGCCATTCTCTGTGGCCAGTGATGACACAAATGTCACGTCCTGAAGCGCAGCAATGTCTTCGAATACGTACACTACGCTGGAAGAACTAATCAGGTCAGGCAGCAGTCGTGAGAAAAGAATAGCCAACGTTTCGGGCCGAGACCCTTCATCAGGAATGGGGAGAAGAGAGGGCCGAAGCCCAGTAAAAGAGATAGGGGAGGGGGGAGGGCCTAGAGCGCCAGGTGGAAAACCAATCAGAGAAAAGTTAAAGGGGGGAGGGGATACGCATGAAAGAACGTGTAGAGATAAAGGAGTAGAAAGTTGAAAGGGCAGAGAGGCAGAGAAGGACCTGGGATAGGGGAAGGGGGAGGGGGAGTGAATTACCGGTAACTGGAGAATTCAATGTTAATACCACCAGGCTGGAGGCTACCCAAACGGTAGATGTGGCGCTGCACCTCCAACCTGAGTTTGGCCTCATTATGGCAGTAGAGGATGCCATGTATGGACATATCTAGATGGGAATGAGAGGCAGAGTTGATGTGAGTAGCAACCGGGAGGTCCTGTCTTTAGTGACGGGCGGAGCGGAGGTGATCGACGAAGTGGTCCCCCAATCTGCGTCCGGTCTCGCCGATGTAGAGGAGGCCGCACCGGGAGCTCCAGATGCAATAGACAACTCCAGCAGACTCGCAGGGAAGTGTCGCCTCACCTGGAAGGACTGTCTCGGGCCCGGAATGGGGGTAAGGGTGGGTGACAGATGTAGCATTTGCGCTTACAGGGATGTGCCGGGTGGGAGTTCTGTGGGTAGGGACGTGTGGACCAGGTAGTCGCGGAGGGAACGATCCCTGCGAAATGCTGAGAGCGGTAGGGAGGGAAGGATGTGCTTGGTGGGGTCCTGTTGAAGGTGGCGGAAGTTGCCGAGGATAATGTGTTGGATCCGGAGGCTGGTGGGGTGATATCTTCGCTCGCTTTCTCTCATTACCTGGATTGCAAACCTTGTAGATCCTGGGAAAGATTTATTTTCATGTTTTCCCAATTTCAAGCTCGTAGTTCTAAGCGTCTGCATGTCCCAGCTCATCTGTCCTTTTTCTTTGTATCCGCATTCATCAATGTCGTACTCACTAGTGAATACCGAAGGAAAGAGACAGTAAGGACTTTCACTGCCTCCTTGCTGTCCAGACACATGCATCCTCTTTAATTCCTGATCTCTCCCACTCTCTATCTCGTCGTCCTCCTGTTTTACACTTCCGTGGGCTTCTCATGTCCCCTTCTAACTCTCTGGCCGTTGTTAAATTCCTCCTGGTTTCCTTGTGTCGTTCCATAGCCCTGCCTGATCCTTTCTTCCCAAACCTTAAGATTATTTATTTCTACCTTTTGAAGAGGAGTTCCTTATCTCTTACCAACCAGGGTTACTTTAGGGGCAATCCGTTCCTCGCCTCATTGAAACTGCTTCTCCTGAAACGCAAACTAATGGTCCGTTAACAATCGTCATATTTCCGTTACGCATTAGAAGGAACCAATCATGTCCCAAATTCGGCTACTAATTTCCTACCAAATAGCATCAATTAAATGCATTCCCTATTGCCTGCTCTCATCACTGTGTAAGGTATTCGTAAACGTCCATATAACCATATAACTAGATAAAAATTACAGCGCGGAACAGGCCATCTCGGCACTTCAAGTCCGTGCCGAACGCCTACTCTCACCTATTCCCACTGACCTGCACTCAGCCCATAACCCTTCAATCCTTTCCTGTCTATACACCCATCCATTTTTAATGACAATATTGAACCTGCCTCTACCACTTCTACAGGAAGCTCGTTGCACACAGCTACCACTCTCTGAGTAAAGAAGCTCCCCCTCGTGTTACCCCTAATCTTTTGCCCCTTAACTCTCAACTCATGTCCTCGTGTTTGAATGTCCCCTACTCACAACGGAAAAAAGCCTATCCACGTCAACTCTATCTATCCACCACATAAATTTAAATGCCCCTTTCACGTCCCCGCTCAACCTTCTACGCCACAAAGAATAAAGACCTAACCTGTCCAAACTTACTCTGTAACTTAGGTGCTGAAACCCAGGTAACATTCTGGTAAATCTCCTCTGTACTCTCTCTGTTTTGTTGACATGTTTTCTTTAATTCGGTGACCAGAACTGTACACAATACTACGAATTTGGCCTCACGAATTTGGCATTGTGCAATTCTAACATTACATTCCATCTCCTAGACTCAATGCTCTGATTTATAAAGGCCAGCATAACAAAAGCTTTTTTCATCACCCTATCCAAATGAGATTGCACCTTCAGGGAACAATGCACCATTATTCCTTGATCACTCTGTTCTACTGCATTCTTCAATACCCTACCAGTTACCTTGTATGTCCTATTTTGATTGGTCCTACCAAAATGTCTAATAGCTGTGCGCTATCGTTCTGAAATGCTGACCCGCAGAGAGATATGTTACCTGACTCGATTCACTTTCCAGTACTAGTTCTAGGATGGACTATTCGCTAGTCCGCCTGCCCGCTTAATGTGATAAGACTCCTTCCCGGAGGTAACCGAGAAATTCTCTCTCATCTAATCCTTTGTAAACAGAGTAAGTGAACATGAATATTAGTGAAGTTTAAGTTGCCTGTGACAACAGCCGTGTTAATATGGCATCTGTCCAAAGTCCATCCCCGATCTGTCACTGCCTCTGATTGTTGTTTTCGTTTTAGCGATAGGAAAACTGTACAGGATCCTCTCAAGCGAGTGCTTGTTCCCGTCCTACTTCTGAGTTCCACTCACAGTCTATTAACGTGCAGTCCCATCACAGTATCTTGCCTTTCCGCAGCTGTGATACTATCACACTCTCCCTGTATTTAAAAAGGCTTTCCTTTTTCCCTACTATGAATATATTGATATATTTGAACCCCAAGAAGTCCCGATGTCATTGCTCCGCTTGAGATTGGACTGACATTAATTCCTCTACATGGTGGCATCCGTTAGTCTAGCGAGACCATGGATCTGTGCCTGGAATGTCTACTGGGGTGTCCTCTCCAGAGCGCAGGCCTGGGCAAGTTTATATGGAAGACCGACAGTTGCCCCTGCTGCAAGTCTCCCCACTGCATGACACCGATGTTTTCCAAGGGAAGGGCAAAGGCTTGGCAGCTCATACATGAGGAATAAAAATCATTTGTTTACGTCTCCGTCTAAATATACAATGTGCAATCATAGACATTTATATTAAATTGTAATAAATCGAATAGTCAATGCAACATAGAAAAAAACAGTCAAATCAGCGTGAGCTAATCAGACCGATGTCATGGTAGCTGAAGTTGACCCGGAGGCTGCTGGTCCTGACATTTATGCTGCGGTACCCTTTCCCGGATGATTTTCAAGTCTCTGTGATACCTTGGAATTTAATCATTTGAGGATAATCAGGGACATGAAATGCTGAATTCATGACATATTTGCCAAATCTACTCATTTTAAAACTACTTTATTCGAAGCTGGGCTGAATTGCATTTAGAGTGGGCGTTATCTACACAGATGACCATTTAATGTAAACACATACTTCATTCCATTTCTCAATTCTTTTCTGAATTTCCTCTGTGTCAGTGTATAGATACAAGTATTGGTGCACATACTCAGAATTTGCAACATGAACCCAAATTGTTGAAGTATATATACCGGGGAACTGAAATATTTGTCCTCATAAAAAAAGTTTTCCACTTGCCATTTCAGGGAATGAACTACATAGGGCATCCAAAATAAGATGAAATTTGCTGATATTGCAAACAATAAAATCATCGATTTTCTGCGGTTTTCCACCTCGGTATCCTTCTGATTATCACTGCTGTTCCGTAGCCCTCTGCGGACTCTGTTTGCCGCAATTATATCTCTGACTGTTAACCAATTGAACACTAGAATTAAGCCGATTGGTAGCAAAGGTTTTAAAATACTCTCCAGTAATTCGTATCCTCTCCACACGGGTAAAGTAGCATATTCATCTTTGAAGGCGCAATGCCACGGAATGTTGTCAATAATGACGTAAGGTTCAATGGCAAAGTAAAACGGGGCACATCTCCCGCAGCTCACTATAATCACGGTCACCATAACCACCGTTGCTGTTCTCTCAGTGCAGTATCGTTCCCCGAGCTTTCGACAACATATTGCGATGTAACGATCGAAGGTAAAACTGACGGTAAACCAAACAGAACATTCCATCGTTATACCCCTACAAATATCTGTCAGAGCACATACAGGAGTGATGAGCAGTGATCTTGAATACATGTAGATACTGTTGGTTTGTTGCACTAAAGCAACAACGATAACCACCATCAGATCAGCTGTTGCCATTCCAACCAGGTAACGGGTGATGCATTTGGAGAGTCCGCATTTTCCCCGAGATAGGATGACAATTGCAGTTATATTAACTACAGGAAATTAGAAAAAAAAAACAGGATTATCATTAGTGGCAACTGTCCGAATGCCTACCATTCTTCCAATACTGTGCAGGATATGTTTTATTTTTGGAAGTGAAGAGCAGAAATTCGATGTGTACCGGCCTCATCGGAAGACTCCTGCTGGAGGACCACAGTGGACCGCTGACCTTCCGACAGTTTAGAGCGAGGCTTCTGATTTCCACGAGTTACCTACCGGTGAGCGGTCGATCGCTCCAGCAAACATCAACATGAACAACACCGTTTCCATTATTAGAGATGAAACAGCTGAAGGGATTATTTGAAGTAAAATTCAGGAGGTTTAAAGCATAAATTATAATTTAGTGGTTTATGGAAGAATAGACCGACGTGCCATAATTCGACTGGCCAGTCATACGAAAAAGCTTCCGATCTGGAAAAGGGATCACTGTCACTTCAGAAAGCCGAGCAGGGTCCAACTACGAAACTATTGGCAACAACATCTTTGAGAAAAAAAGAAGAAAAAAAATCACATCGGTAAAATATGGAGACTGACTTAAAAAAAATATATATAAAATCTGCCTGAATCCTCAATTCTGGAAACAAAATTCAGGTGTGAAACCATCTGTGCTGTTCTCCGAACAGTGCAGCGGAACAAAACCAAGACGACGGCGCTATACATTGAGTGACCGGCTCCAGTCTCTTACCAGGGACACCGAAGGCTGCAATTGCAGGATAGAAAACGGCCGCGATGTAGTAAATAGCTGGATGCCCCATATTCCGTCTGAAGCCGCGTTCAAAGGATCGTATGGACCGGTGATCGGTTTTACAGAGTTATATGTAATTCAGAGTAATTCCACCGAGGCAATTAGCGTGGTTATCACATGAGTCGCATTAGGGACAAACAACTGCACAAACACATATAATATTTTTTTTCACTCTGTCATAGTGCCATGAATACGTATCCCCAAGGGACGTTACAAGTTCCTAAATTTTAAACTATGATAATATGAACATTGACAATATAATTTCTGGCTTCAGCTGCTGAAATCGGGCAATTTCTGATTAGTGTTTGTATCTAACATAGACAATCATCCTGAACAATGAACATGGACGATCACCTTCCACTAAATTTATTTTGTCACCTCGGCGGAGCACATTCGCTTCCAACGTTGGGGTCGGGACATTAGCTCGGCAAATGAAAAGGAGTACACGTTATTGATGGGACAGATAAGACATTTTTTTACTTGTTCTTGTCATTTCCAGTCATTTGAATGATGAAAGTCACAGTAAATATCTGATGACATGTTTCAAAATAAAATACGCTGTACGTATGTTCGTCTAAGCACACAAACGAGATCGAGAGCAATATTCCAGGGACATTCCATAATAAAAAGTTACGCGCCACAGACTTTATCTACGGCTTGTGAACGGATTGTTGAACGTTCTCTTCTGGATTAGCAGCGAGGGGATGGTTGATTCTTTGAATGCAACAAGTGTAGTGCAGGGATTGGTGTCCAATCTGTTGTTACTTATCATGTATTTTAGATATATCTTAGATGTCGATTTAGAAAACAGAATCAGTGGGAAAAGAAATCGGACAAACCCTAGGTTGGGGAGCTGCTACAGCAAGGAACTATATCCAAGGTTGCAGCTTGTTGTTGACTGGCTAGAAAATGTGTTGGAATATGGCCGATGGAATTTAATAGAGACAAGTACGAGTTCGTCTGCTTTGTGAGGATAGATACAGCTGGTTAAGAAGCTCATTGAACGGGTAGAATTTAAGGTGCAGAAGGTAAGCAGCGTCACGGGCAGATCGGTTTGTATTGAGCTCTAATCATATTGACCTTTGCAATCATTTCACTGAATGAAGGAGTTGGGACGTTAGGGTGAAGCTGTACTACACGTTGGTGCGGCCACAGCTTGGCCCTCGGCTCATTTGACAATGTCTCAGCGCTGATACACGCCTTCCACTCTTACACTTTGAATACCATTTGTGAGACTGACTATACCCGTCTCCCCCTTTTACTCAACTTTTCTTGTGAATTATTTTCATTCATGACTTGTGAACAGCTTCTCTTTGTTGCAACAGCTGTTCGCTGAATTCCTACTCCGATATTTTATTGCCAACGGCACCATTAATCAATGCATCAGAGTAATTGGTTAATACATCCACGCCAGCACTGGTTTTGTTTACTTCTCCGATATCTGTGTTGTTACCAAGGCATCCTTTATTATCTCTCTCCAATTGCTCTTCAGATAGAACCGAATAATTTCTCTTCTGTACGATTGTAGCCTTTCAAGTAGCGAACGGAAAGATGTTGACCAAAGAACAGTGATGGATGGAGATTTATTTCTCGGCAAAGTATGGTCTGACTCGCAGGGGATTGTTGAGGTGTCGAGGTTTCTCTAGAACTGTGGTCATTGCTCCAGACGCTGAAGATGCTGCCTGGACGATCAGTGCACCCGGTACACAGTGCCGAATTAAATATGATAAAGTGGAGTTCCTTTTCTGGATTGTATTAATAATCCTGCGATTTGCTGAAGACTCATTTCCCCGTTCAGCGGGCAATGTACCATTATTACTCTTGCTCCGTACACTGTGTGGAGAGAAAGCTGGATATTTTAAGAGGCGAGTCACAGAGCGAGTCTCCAGCGTGAATCTGTGCCTCCTGTTGCAAGGCAGTCTGAAGCTCAATTTGCCAACCAGCCTGGGAATCACTGGATTCCATGCTTATAGACCGGCCGCATATCCATTTGGATAGAAATACTGAGAATTGCAAACACGTCCATTCGCTAATGCAAAGGCCGTGGATTGCAGAGGGAGACTGCAAACAATGGTGTTCCACACTGCCACTCCCCATCTACATTGGGTCTCACCAATGAGTAGCTGTCATACCAGCAGATCCCTACATAACCGTCGGAACTGGAAGGACTGATTCCGTGAATGGTGGCTGGTGAGGGAGGAGGTGTAGATGCTGTTGTGGCGCTTGTAACGCTTGCAGGGATAAGTGTCTGAATGGAGATCAGTAGGAAGGGATGCTGGGTAAGGGTTTGATGTATAAAGCGATACCTGTAAATGGCGGAGAAGGTGGTGGAGCTGGGATAAGGGATGTGACTCGTGGTAAGATCCTGTTGGAGACCCAGGGTGATACGGAGGACGAGATGCTCGTGGTGTGGTAGGCGACGATATGAAGAACCTTTTTCGAGTTGTGACGCGGGGGAATAGTACGAGGGCGAATTCTCTAAAAGCTGAGAAATGGATATTAATAAATTCTCAACGAGTTCTGAGTGGTAATATCGTTCAGCCAAGCCAAGGTCAGGCAAATTTTGGGGTGACATCAAAAACACTGGAACCTGCAAAATAATAGTAATTACTATATGAGGCAAATGAGGATACAAACAGTCCGATCCTTCAGTGGGATTCCGAGGGATTTGGGCCGGACGGTAAACTTATCTGTGAGAAAGTATTCTTCACCCAACTCTGCAAAAATTCCGGGTGGTGTGTCTGCGTTCAATACAATTACTGTCACTGCCGGCGTGAATGTGATGATCTCCTGCTGGTCCAACAAACATCGTAAGCGTTTATTAAGCTAAATATCATCAAATACAAACTCCATTAAATACTATTGGCTCAGGGAAACGTGGGTTTCCACCTCCAGGAAAAGATATAAACCTTTGTCCCTGCCAAATAAATTCTAATTCTTTAACAAAGAATATTGGGAGCTGTGCAATAGCTATTCTTGTTTTTATACACAACCGGGTAGAAACAACGAAGCAGACGCATACATCACAATGTATTCGGGAAAAAAAGTTGTTTTAATTTTGTAAATGTCTGTTTAGGATGAGACGGGATATAATCAAAAATATTTTAAATAAACACGAAACAGCAGACAAGTTCTTCTGTGCAGTATAAAGTTTTACACTCCATTGAACAGTCAGTGATTCAGTAAACAATAGTTCAGCATTCATAATCTGGCACCGTTACCTCTCGCCAAAACATACACTTGGCATATGTCTATGCAACTTCTGCTTTTGTTTTCACCGATCTGCACAAGTGCATAAATTTAAAGTTGAAACGATAAGTCAGAGAACTGTCTGTGAGAAGGTATTACTTAGACTTACAAATGAAAATATGTGTCCAGAAGCTGCGAAGTGGCAGATGGAAAAGGAAAATGGATAGTCAAGAAGGATATCTCCTCTGCATAGATTCACCTAACACTGCCGTCGCCTTCCCCCACATTTTTATTCCCCCTTCATTTACAGTCCTAATACAGTGCATCGGCCTGAAACGTCGACAGTTTATTAACTTCCATAGATGTTGCCTGGCCTGCTGCGTTCCTCCAGGATTGTGTGTGCGTGTTGCTCCTGGTACATAGCATCTTAAGTATTTGAAACAAGTAACTGAATTGAACAATTTGTCTCTGTCGAGATTACGTTATTGCGTTGTTTAATCACCTTGCTCCGTCGTCTGATATTTCATTAAACTTTATATCCATTGATGCTCATTTAATATCATTTCCTTATTTTTTGTAATTTATTTTTTATTGAAGTTCATCATCAAACAAACATTCCCATATTCCAATCAGTAATATAATGACTTATATTCAAAATTCTAGACAAGCCTCATTCTGACAAATTGGAATCTACTGACATTGCGATCACGATACATCACTTTCACATTTAAGGTCAAGCCGATTCGTGCGATATTCAGTGATCCTGTATTTCAGATAGCGCTGCGGATGCATTATAGTAGCATCTGGACTAGTTATCTCTCTGGTTCATTTGCTCTATCGTTTAGGGCAGTAATGTCAACTCTGTCCACGTCGATAGCAACTAAAAAGAGTAAAGTACAGAATACAGGTCTGAATTTAGTTGATACCTTTCTTCAGACTTTGGTCTATCAGTTGACTGAGTCGATAACATAAGGACTTGGATAAATCTCCAGCTGAATTTTGTAGATAGAGGAGACATTAAAGTCCTGTCTGTCTGAGAATTCTGTCAGTGAATGACCAGGCTTCTCTGTGGCATCATCACTTTGATCAGCGGAGGCTGCCGAAGCAACAACATTACCAGTAGGGTTAACGACAGACAATAGGATTAGGTATTATGTCATCAGCTTCCCCAGCAGCGATATTATCATTTCAGCTCAGTGACGTTTCAAGAGATGCAGTGATAACTTCAGCGTGGTCAGTGGCATGTTTGTAAAGTGCGGACCATTATGCCTTGTGGGTCTCTATAAACTATAAACTGGGCCTGTAATCGTTCTAACGTTTCAGCATTACAGGCAATGTGTCTGTTTCATAACTGCCATAGTCCAATCCAAATTCAGGTATTGTCTGACTAGTAAGTCAGACAGATGTCCGTGAGTGCGCTTAGTGGATGGTTGTGCACATTCACCCGGCTGTGTTTCACATGACTGTCCATCTGCAAAGAGCTCTTTATTCCGTTCCTTGCAATGTTTTACCTATTTCTAGCAATATTTACAAATTACTTCAAAATCTGTTTGGAAAAATAAACTGTCGAATTCTTTTATTTTACAAATATATAACTGAGCGTATTCTGTAATTCTGCATCTCCTCTTGACAGTAATTAATCTGATTAGTGATGTGCAATAATTCTCCATTGTTGTTGTTACAGCCTGATTGGAACAAGAACAAAAAAATAAACACGCGCATTTAATCACAACGATCAGCATGTTTTTCTTCAATCTTTAAATAAGTCAAACATATGTTTACATGTGCCCGGCATATTTGAACAACTATATATATTATGTTATTCCGGCTGTCAGACATCAGAGAATATCACCTTGGTTGTGTAAAAGTGCAAGTGATGAAGGCTCGGCATTTTTTTTATGTTCCCCGGTGGTTTCCATTATCTGAACCTAGTGAATACAAGCTGCACCTATTTTCTTCATTGAGGTTCTTTATCTGCGAACGCACTGCACAATGTCTAAATTTATTTTCGCGCGGACTGACTAGATAATAGTCTGTAATGGGATTTGCATTTTTTCACATTTAGACATAAGCAAATAAAAATGTGCCGGTACTTTAATATATATAGTGTGCCCAATGTGGTGATAAAACTAATGGAGTGAATATTTCTCCTTAAGCGCCGGGACACTCTTGATTTCAGTACGAAAATAAGAAGAAATGCTGAGGTTTAATACCTTTAGATTGACCTGCTATTTTGATCACTCATTGGCCTCATATCTCTCTGCTCTGAGCTGTATAGCCGAAAAGTTCAAGTCCATAACGAGAGAATCTATGGAAATTCTGTCCCGACACGTCAGCCATGCCCGCTGTGCATTGTGTTGTAAATATAAGTAGTGATTACACATTTGAAGTATTCATTTTGCAGCTTGTAAGTTGCGCATTAAGTGTTGTTATTTGTTGCAGGAGACCGGGCATTGACAAATGAAGACATGACCAATTACTTTCGATGTTCAGTGACAGTGTTTTCAGTGACTACTGGACATTATCACTAACAGTCTGATTCTGCTGCGAGTATTTTATGAAGCGAGATATTGTTATTTTTTTATTGCTTTATGGTCGTATCTTGTTTTCGCAGTGCCAATCGTGAGGCTGGACGGACAGTGATATTACCAATATACTGAGAGATGGTTCTGAGTAAGCAGTGATATTCTCTTTGTGTGTTCAATCGTGGGACCGAAAGAGCTGTGATTGTAACATTGCAGTATTGAGTGAACTTGACAATCAGAGGCCTTATCAATGTGGACGCTGGCAGGGCGCAGTAAGCAATGATATCACCAGTGTGGCCAGTGTAATGCTTGTTCGGTAGAGACAGTTATGATCCTTGCAGTAATGGATCGCTCTCCGTTTGTCCAGTGTAGTTTCATGCAGTCTGTCAGTATGCAGGGGATTCAGTGATACTTTGTTGCGAGGATTCAGAATAGTTTTGCTCACAGAGGCAAGATAGTGGCAGCAGAGGGAGGGCATTTTACATGGTGTTCAGTACCCTGTTCTTTCAGTTTTTTTTTCTTTAAATATATAAAGTATGCATGATAAAGATGAAGATTTATGGGTTATGTTTTAGATTTCTAAGCTTAGAGGTGACAGTGAGCCCGCATTTACCGCTACTTCTTCATCATTCTACACTCTCACCGCTCTCTGTGTGAAGAGGCCTCCTCCCATTTTCCCTTTAAACTTTCCCCCCTTTACCCTGCGTGGTGGTTTATTTGGAACGTATAGCCTTTTAACATCTTTGGACTATATTTTTTATCAGTTATGTCATTGTTTTCACAGTTGTAACTGTATGATGTAACTATGTGGATTTGTGTAGGTCTTGTAGCTTTAGGTTTTGGTTTGTTGGGTGGTAGAGTTGGTACCCTGATTTGGTGCGTCTGGGTAGTCTTGTTCTGTCTGGAGGATTTGGAGCTCCTTTCGGGAAACGCGCCAAGAAGGTACGGCGATATTAATACGCAGAAGCCTCTCCAGACACTGGACTTGAGGATTTCCAAACGTTATGTGGATGTTCTGGTGTAGTCTGTTTTGTCGTGCGCTTTTGTGATATCTTTCTGGAGGAACATTGTCTCATTTTGTTAACTGCATTGCAGTTGTGGTTTCTAAATGACAATGAACCGAAATTCAATTCAATTCATTTCAATTAACAGTACAGCACCTTCGGCCCACAATGATGTTCCGACCCTTAAACCTGCATCCCATATAACCCATTACCTTAAATTCCTCCATATAACTGTCCAGTAGTCTCTTAAATTTCACTGGTATATCTGCCTCCACCATTGACTCAGACTGTGAATTCCACACGCCAACCACGTTCTGAGTGAAAAAAAAAACCTTCCATTAATATCGCATATGAAGGAATTACATAATTTAGCAACATAATTTGTCCCTTTAATACTATAAACGCTGTTTTTTTAGAAACACACACGAAATGCTAGTGGAACACGCCAGGCCAATCAGCATGTATAGGAGGAAGTACAGTCGACGTTTCGGTCCGAGACCCTGCGTCAGGACTAACTGAAAGAAGAGATAGTAAGAAATTCGAAAATGGGAGGGGGAATGGGAGTTCCGAAATGATAGGAGATGACAGGAAGGGGAGGGATAAAGCAAAGACCTCGAAAGTTGATTGAAATGGGATACAAGGCTGGAGAAAGGAGAGGACCATGAGACAGGAGAGCTTGGTAGAAAGAAAGGGGAAGGGAGCACCAGAGGGAGAGGGAAAGCAGGCAAGGAGTTATTGTGAGAGGGACAGAAAGAGAGAAAAAAGCGAAAAACAGTAAATGAGATAATCAATTCGTTAATAAGTGTTAGGGTGAGAAACTAAGGAGGGGCATTAACGGAAGTTAGATAAGTCAATGCTGATGCCATCAGTTTGGATGCTACCCAGACGGTATATAAGGAGTTGTTACTCAAACCTGAGTGTGGCTTCATCTTGACAGTAGAGGATGCCATGGATAGACATATCAGGATAGGAATGGGACATGGAATTAAGATGTGTGGCAGCTGGGAGACACTACCTTCTCTGGCGGACAGTGCGCAGGTGTTCAGCGAAACGGTCTCCCAGTCTGCGTCGGGTCTCAACATTACATAAAAGGCCGCACCGGGAGCACAGGGCGCAGCATATCACACCGGCAGAGCTGGAGAAGGAAGAGGATGAAGCGTTGGGCGGCCTAGGGAGAAGGAAAGGGGGCGGGGAACACAACAGAGAGATGGAGAGCAGGCAAGAAGTGATTGTGAGAGGGGCAGAGAAAGAAATACAGAGAGAAAAGTAAAAAAGGAAGATAAAAAATAAATAAACAGATAGATAGATAGATAGATAGATAGATAGATAGATAGATAGATAGATAGATAGATAGATAGATAGATAGATAGATAGATAGATAGATAGATAGATAGATAGATAGATAGATAGATAGATAGATAGATAGATAGATAGAGGGATGAGGTAAGAAGGGGTGGGGCATTAAAGGAAGTTAGAGAAATCAATGTTGGAGGCTGCCCAGAGGGAATATAAGGTGTTGTCCTCCAACCTTGGTGTGGTTGCTTGTTAACAACAGAAGAGGCCATGGGCAGACATCTCAGTATGGGAACGGAACGTGATATTAAAACATGTGGGCACTGGGAGATTCTGCTTCCTCTGGCGGACAGAGCGTAGGTGTTCAGCGAAACCGTCTCCCAGTCTGCCCAAAACGTCGACTGTACTTCTTCCTATAGATGCTGCCCGGCCTGCTGCGTTCCACCAGCATTTTGTGTGTGTTGATTGAATTTCCAGCATCTGATGATTTCCTGGTGTTTGCTGTTTCTTTCTTATTGTTGTTTATACCATATTAAATGAAGGGTCCTGGAGGTATAATTTTGCATGGAATTTCAGCTGTTTAATTATAAAAGTAGTAATTATTATGATTTTATAACATGAACAATTAGCTACATAAAAGAGCCGTTTCTTATTCTAAAATCGGCAGAGCATAATGGTTCTCTAACAAGAAAAACGTTGTTATATTTTTTTCTTTATCTTGGCAGGAAAAATTCCTGAAGCTGGAAACCGTTTCCTCAAAGGCAAATCCTACGTGACAAACCCACTGTAGCACTTTGAGAAATTCAAGCAGGGCAGAAAATGGAATGCAGCAGACGTTGTGTACTTGGATTTTCAGAAGGCCTTTGACAAGTTGCCACAGATGAGGCTGCTTAGCAATAGAAGAGCCCATGGAATTATACGGATGTTATTCGAGTGGGTGTGAAATGGGCTCGTTGGCAGAGTGGGGATAAGGGATCCTATTCTGGCTGACTGCCATTTACCTGTGGCATTCCACAGGGGTCAAGGTTGGGACGGTTATATTTTGCGATGTATGTCAACGATTTGGACTACGGTATTAATGGATTTGTGGCTAAATTTGCCGATGTTACAAAGATAAGGTGGGGGGGTGGTAGTTTTGAGGAAACAGAGATCCTGCTGAGAGACTTAGATAGCTGGGCAAAGAAGTGCCAAATGAAATACAATGCTGGAAAGTGAATGTCCATGCACTGTGGTGGAAGAAATAAACGGGCAGACTATTATTTAAATGAGGAAAGAACTGAAAATGCAGAGATACAAAGACAGTTGGGAGTCCTTGGGCAGGATACTCTAAAGATTAACCTCCAGGTTAATTCGGTTGTGAAGAAGACGAATGCAATATTGACATTCATTTCTGGAGATATAGAATAGAAGAGCATATACATGATGCTGAGGCTTTGTAAGGCACACTTGAGACCACACTTGGAGTATTGTGTGCAGTTTTAGTCTCCTTATTTTAGAAAAGATATTACCTCACATTGGACAGGGTTCAGAGAAGATTCAGCAGAATGATTCCAGGAATGAAATGGGGAACATCTGGCAGCTCTTGGACTGTATTCCATGGAATTCTGGTGAGTAAGTCTGGGTGATCTCATAAAATAATTTTCGAATGTTAAACCACCTAAACAGATTAGATATAGCAATTTAATTCCCATTGTAGGGGATTCTAGGACAAGAGGGCACGAATTCAGGAGAGAAGTATGTCCGTTTAGAACTGAGATGTGGAGAAGTTTCTTTAGTCAGAGGGTAGTAAATCTGTGGAATTTCTTGCCACGAGTGTTTGTGGAGGCCAAACCATTGGGTGTAATTAAGACAGGGATAGATAGGTTCTTGATTAGCCAGTGCATCAAAGGACATGGTGCAAAAATATCTGAGTGGGGATGACTGGATGAAGTGGATCAGCCCATGATTGTATAGCGGAGCAAATTTAATGGGGCGAATACCCTTCTCCTGTTCCTATTTCTTATGGTCTTATGGAAATTAATTCAAAGAAAAAATAGCGAACCAAACCCTCAGCCAATACAAAAATACTAACGGCCATCAAACCACCTCCCCCACTGCACGAAATGGAACAGGAACATTTGCTTAGTGTTCGGTAAGAACCAACCTCCCCCCGCACGAACACTAAAGAACATAATTTCCCACAATTCACTGTGTGTGTGTTTGTGTGTGTGTGTGTGTGTGTGTGTGTGTGTGTGTGTGTGTGTGTGTGTGTGTGTGTGTGTGTTTGTGTGTGTGTGTGTGTGTGTGTGTGTGTGTGTTAGTGTGTGTGTGTGTGTGTGTGTGTGTGTGTGTGTGTGTGTGTGTGTGTGTTTGAGTGTGTGTGTGTGTGTGTGCGCGCGCGTCTCTGTGTAAGTGTCATTGCTCTGTGACAAAGCTCTCTCATTGTAAGTAAACTCATAGTTCTTATTGCCAAGCGGTACTCTACTGAGGTTTTTGTGCCGTTCTATTCAATCGATCCAATATACATCAGACACAATGATCTTGAATTAAATTGTTTGTTCAAGTAACTGTAACTAAGAAACTATCTCCGGAGATCGATCCTCCGTTTAAATCATGAACTTTTCGAATGCATCAGCTCAGAGTGTCTGCGGACCTGTGAATTCAGGAGCAACAGAAGTCACAGATTATCACTGAAATGGTGTATCCGGTCAACACGCGGATACGAGAAGTTTACTACCCTTTGATTTTTAGCATTTGGAATTCCCGGTAAGCAGCAGTGTCAGTTATCGTTGCTGGGAAATGAAGTTTAATTCCAATGCTGGGATTGTTTCTGTCGCTTATTTCCTCTAGCACTTGACAGTCCCACTGTTCTGCATTTCAAATATGTGGATTCTGGCATCTGGATAGAAATACAAACCGTCTCCTAAATGCAAAGAATCTACCAGCACTTGTGCAATTCAATGGGTTAGACAGCGATCCTTCAGCTGCCTCTGTTCAATAATGGGGTGTCCATGTCTCTGTGCTTTGAGTCTTGAAGCAGCTGCACTGTAGTTGTAAACAGTGTGTTGATACAGACTGCGAAGATTATACGAATTGATTGTATGCACTTCTATGTGAGCAGTTGTCAGAGATAGGTGTAACAATCAAACACGTAATAACATCATAGTAAATGCAATGAGTTCCATGTTGTAGCAAGAGACCTGAGGATCTTTAATAAACATGTGCTATATGACTGCGTGTGAAGCCGTGGATGGACAACACAATGAAGAACTTGCTGAACCATTTATCACAACTTCATACTTACCTACACTGGGAAATTTATTACAAACCCCATTTCCAGAAAAGTTGGGATATTTTCCAAAATGCAATAAGAAACAAACGTCTGTAATATGTTAATTCACGTGAAACTTTATTTAACTGACAAAAGTATAAAGAAAAGATTTTCAATAGTTTTACTGACCAACTTAATTGTATTTTGCAAATATACATTAATTTAGAATATGATGGCTCTAACACCCGCAACATAAGTTGAGGCAGAGTTAAAATAAGATTGAAAAGTGCACAGAATATTCAAATAACACTTGATTGGAAGACTCGCCATTAAGCAGGCTAATTGGTAGCAGGTGAAATATCATGACTGGGTCTAAAATTAACGTCCATCAAAGGCTCAGTCATTGCAGGATGGGTCGTGGCTCACCACTTCATGGCAAAATTCATGAGAGAATTTTTAGTCAGTTCAAAAGGAACATTTCCCAACGCATGGCTGCAGAAAATTTAGTTTTTTTAAACAACTACAGTACATAATATTATGAAAAGTTTCAGAGAATTCAGAGATATCTCAGTGGGTAAAGGGCAAAGTCGGAAACCACTGTTGAATGCGAGTAATCTTCGAGCCCTCAGGCGGCACTGCCTGAGAAACCGTCATGCTACTGTGACAATTATAGACACCTGGTCTCGGGAGTACTTCGCAAAACCATTGTCACTAAACACAGTCTGACGCTGCATCCAGAAATGCAACCTGAAAGTTTATTACGCAATACGGAAGACATACATCAACTCTATGCATAAACGCCGGCGAGTTCTATCGGCCCGAGCTCATCTCAGTTGGACCGAAAGAGTGTGGAACCGTGTGCTGTGGTTAGACGAGTCCACATTTCAGCTACTTTTCGGTAAAAAGAAAACGGGCGTCGAGTTCTCTGTGCCAAATTTGAAAACGACCATCCTGATTGTTATCAGTGAAAGGTGCAAAAGCCAGCATCTGTGATGGTATGGGGGTATATCAGTACCCACGGCATGGATGAGTTGCATGTATGTGAAGGTACCATTGACTCGACGGCGAATATGTTGTCATCAAGGCGGCGTCTCTTCCCGGGTCGTCCATGCTTATTTCAGCAGGGCAATGTTAGATCACGGGCTTCAACAGCATGGCTTTGCAGACACAGAGTGCGTGTGCTTGACTGGCCTGCTGCCAGTCCAGATCTATCTCCTATTGAAAATGTATGGCGCATCAGGAAGTAGATAATCAGACAACGGAGACCACGGACTGTTGTGCAGCTGAAGTCTGATATGTCAAGAATGACCAAAATTTCCAATTGGAAATCTACTACAATTAGTATCCTCAGTTTCAAAACGAATAAAAAGTGTTATTAAAAGGAAAGGTGATGTAACACAATGGTAAACATACCTTTGTCCCAACTTTTGTTGAGTGCGTTGCAGCCTTCAAATTCTAAACTTGTATTTGTTTACAAAATACAATTAAGTTTGTCAGTAAAACTATTGAAAATCGTTTTTTTTTTGTAATTTTGTCTGTTAATTAAAGGTTCACGTGCATTAATATATCACAGATTTTTTTTTTTTTACATTTTGGAAAATATCCCGACTTTTCTGGAAATAAGGTTTGTATTTTATACTTGTCGTTGAATTCCTCCGGCCTGCCTTCGTGTGATGGATTCAACGGAAGACGTCATGTCTGTCTGTGAGGTTGTGACAGACGGCGCTGTATCTATTGGAATCAGTCAATGTTCTGTTGTAAAGTCAGTGAGATGCCAAAGGCTGGAATGGGAAACAACTCAGGGAATGCTGAAAAAACTATTCCCCAAGCAGCTTGTATGGAAAGAGGGCTTTCTGAGAACAGTTCTGGGGAGAAATACTTCAACTGCTTTGCCACATTGTCGTGCATATGGCCGTTTACACATTATCATTAAATAAAAAGCCGGAGACGGGAGCTACCTTAACAGGATTTTTCACTAAATGAAACTGAACTGAACACATATATACAGTTCAATACGCGCCCAATCGTGCACGCTCAATAATGTGTTAATGCAAAATAAAATCGACCCGTATTATACAGATGGATCGATGGTACACGCCTCCCCTTCTATTAAAAAGGTGTATCAACTTATTTACGCTAAAAAAACTGTAAGTGTCCCCTTAATACACAAACGCACACCCACTGAGTAATTAGTAAATGAGCAGAAAGAAAATATAACAAAGTAAAGTAATAATAATTATAACTCCAGAGTTTGGAGGGAAGGGATTCTCTGTCCCTCTGAGTAACAATGTTTCTCTGTCCCTCTGTTAATAAAATTATTTGTTTCAATACAGATTTCAATAACAAAGTCATAAAGAGTTGACCTCTGAGCACAAGGATTTTCCATGGACTACTTCAACGATGACTTGCCACCAACAAAAGAAGTGGTTGGTGATCTGCTGCCTGTACGAGTTATTCAAAAGTTAATATAAAATAATAACATTCTCCACCCAACAATCTTCTAGTTCTACTTGTCTGGCCCGCCAAGACACAAATATCCTGTCCAAGAGTGCAGCAATATCATCGCTTGCCTTCCAAAATTACTTGGGCTATATCCCTTCTGGCACCGGAGAGTCATCTTCATTATATTTTCCAAGTTCCCAGCGCATCCTTTTTCTGAGCGTCGGCATGTTCTGCCGTATCAGCCTTTTGACGCTGTGTTCACATTCATCAATATTTTCAGTAGGGAGCTTCACTACCTCCTTTACTCCAAACACAATTTTCCTCGTACACCTCTGATCTGCCCACACTCTCTCGTCGTCCTCCTGTTCTTCACTTACCTCAGTACAACTGGCCAAGACATTCTCAAGGCTACCTCTTCTATTGTTAAATTATTTTCTCTCTGCATTGTGACTCGCCATAACCCTTCACGATCCCAAACCTTAAGTATCTTTCTTTCTTCCTCTTGGTGAGCTGTTCCGTACTTCTTGTCACACAGAGTTACAAAACGCAAACATCCTTCACTACGTCAATGAGACAAGCCTTTAGTGAAACCCATGTCAGTGCTTCCTAAACAATCTCCACATATCTGTTGAGCATTTCCCTGAGTACATCATTTCCCAACGCACGTTCCAAAGCTCTTGACCGGTAGCACCATACATCGCAGACACCCAATTAAATACATCCCATGCTCCCGGGTCCTATCCCTGTACAAGGTAAATGTCGGGGAGTTCTCTCTGTGGTTCTGAAATGCTGACCTGGGTTCACTTTTCTGATATTAGATCCAGTCAGGTCTGTTTGCTAGTCCACCTTTCTTCTTACAGTGACCTGAAGCCTTCCTGGACACAACTGAGTGCTCATGCCATACCTAAAAGTTTAAACCTGGGGACGTGCTAAATAATATTGTGAAAGTTTTACTCTTCCGTTCTAATAACATGGCGCATATCCAAGTTCCGCTCCCGATCGTTTCCTCACTGTTTCCGTTGCAGTTTTTTTTTTGTTAAACTGGTGTACGGCTGTACAGAAGACAGCTTATAGTGTATTCGCGCCTTTCGTGTTTCTGTGTTTGTCTCACAGTCCATTAAGAAACGAACGCTCCACGTTGTCCTCTCTTTCTGTATCTGCGATTCAATCCCTGATTTAGCTTCACTCTCCCTTTACACACTGTTATCCGACAGGTCCATTATGAAACATCGAAAACATCTTTTGAAAGACCGGAAGCCATCCCTGCCTTTGTGACAGTCGAAATTCTGTAATAGTTTGCAACGTACTTCAGCAAAAGTAACAATCACGCCAGCAGCATTGAGCGATTGTACTGCGACCTACCTGAAATGTATGAACTCAGCAATCTTCCGCCAATGATCAGGCATATAACACACACAAAATGCCGGTGGAACACAGCAGGCCAGGCGGCATCTATAAGAAAAAGTACTGTCGACGTTTCGGGCAAAGACCCTTCGTTAGGACTAACTGAAAGGAAAGATACTAAGGGATTTGAAAGTAGTGGGGCGAGGGGGAAATGCGAAATGATAGAAGACCGGAGGGTGTGGGATGAAGCTAAGAGCTGAAAAGGTGATTGGCGAAAGTGATACAGAGCTGGAGAAGGGAAAGGGTCATGGGACTGGAGGACACGGGAGAAAGAAAGTGCGAGGGGAGCACCAGAGGTAGATGGAGAACAGGCAGAGTGATGTGGTAGAGAGAGGGAGAGAGAGGAGAGAGAGAGAGAGAGAGAGAGAGAGAGAGAGAGAGAGAGAGAGAGAGAGAAACAAAAAAAAAACAAACAGCTAAATATGTCAAGGATGGGGTAAGAAGGGGAGGAGGGACAGTAACGGAAGTTAGAGAAGTCAATGTTCATGCCATCAGGTTGGAGGCTACCCAGCCGATATCTAAGGTGTTGTTCCTCCAACATGATTGTGGCTTCATCTTGACAGTAGCGGAGGCCATGGATAGACATATCACACTGGGAATGGGCCGTGGAATTAAAATGTGTGGCCACTGGGAGATCCTGCTTTCTCTTGCGGACAGAGTGTAGGTGTTCAGCGAAACTGCCTCTCAGTCTGCGTCCTCAATATATGAAAGAAGACACCGGGAGCACCGGACGCAGTATACCACACCAGCAGACTCACAGGTGAAGTGTCGCCTCACCTGGAAGGACTCTCTGGGGCCCTGAATGGTGGTGAGGGAGGAAGTGTAAGTGCAGGTGTAGTACTTGTTCCGCTTACAAGGATAAATGCGAGGAGGGAGATCGCTAGGAAGGGATGGGGTGAAGGAGTGCACAACGGCAGCCCGTTGTGTTCTCACCTACCACTCCACCAGCTTCCAGGTCCAACGTATAATTCTCCGTAACTTCCGCCACCTCCAACGGGATCTCACTATCACTGTATCAGAGAGATAATTTCTTCTCTGTAAGAAAATTCGTTATTTTTTGAGATTTGTCCAATCCATGTAGAGTCGGCGGTAAATTTAATTAACAGATTGGAACTGTGGGTGCCGATGCAGGTGTAAAGGGGATTTCTTTTATTGTTTTCTTTATTGAAAATGGCTTCTTTGCATTGTTAAAAGTAGGAATGCCTCTTTGTTACGAGAGAGTGCTGGAAGCTTGTTTGTGTTAAAATTTACTGATAACGAGAATTTTATTCATTTGATAGCCAATTGGGGTTAATGTTACTCTCCCTCTTCTGAGTCTGTAAACTATTGTTGGCGGGGAATTAGGGAGTCGGCACGAGGTGGAGAGAGAGGAACGCAATTCTGTAAGCTTGGCGAAGAACGGACCCCAAGCGGGGGTCCGAGGCCAGGAGGTTCCTTGAGGAGAGGAGACGAGGATAGATGTGCTTGGTTGACCACTTCGGGTGGTCCTGAGTTCGGAGGGAATCCAATGGTGGCTGGAAGACTGCGGGAATTGAGCTCTAACGGTTGTGCACGAAGCGGTTTGGACTTTGATAAGTTTGACGCCTTTTCCTTATTTTCTTTCCCTTCCTATATACGGTATCGTTATTCATCACTTATTTATAGTAATCTTTATAAATTATAATCATTTAATTGCATTTGGTGTCCTGTCAGTTCTTTGGCAGCGTTGGGGACATCACACAGCATTCATGCCAGCTGATTACCCAGCTGATTACCCAGGTTGGCGGGGCCGAAGGCTGCTCCCCCTAGCTGAGCGAGCCTGAGGCGACCCAGGGGGTTACACAGGAATTAGAGGAAGGGATTCTGTACATGGTCCTGAGGGGCTCCTTTTAAATGTCAGTGGGGTGGAGTTGAGGGAGCCCAATCTTACACCCTGCTGTCGATCTGAAAGGCAGGGTCACGTACGAGGTATCTGAGCTTTCCGTCGAGCCTGAAGGGAATTATGGTGTTGAACACTAAACTGTAGTCCAAGAACAGCATTCTCACATAAGCATCCTTGTTCTCCTGATGTGTAAGGACGGTGTGTAGAGCAGTGGGTATTGAACCATCTGTAGGTCGATTGTGTCAGTCGTCAAATAACCTCTCCCTCAAAAACAAAGGAGCTGGCTGCGGATTACAGGAGGACTGCAGACAGGCTACCCTATTGGCATAAACACATCTGGGGTTGTGAGGATAAATCTTTAAGTTCCTCGGCATCCACATCATCACGTGGTTTGTACACACCAGTCGTGAAGTGAAAAAGGCACAAGTGCGCCTCTTTCACTTCAGACTGTTAATGGGGGTTTGGATTGGGCCCCGAAATCCTAAGAACGTTCTACAGGTGCACAATTGAGAGCATCCTGACTGGTTGCGTCACTGCATGGTATAGCATCTATACCTCCTTTAATTGCAGGACACCACAGAAAGTGGTACGGACAGGTCAGCGCATCTGGAGATGTGAACTTCCCATGATGCAGGACAGTTACGATGACAGTTGTGAGTAAAAGAGCAGTCGCCCTAACCGCAATTCATTCCAGCTACTACTTTTCGCAGCATAAAAGCCAGGACCGACAGGCTCAGGGGCAGCTTCTTCCACCACACCGTCAAACTGGTGAACTCAAGCTGATTTGAGTGTAGTCTATATTACATTGACTATTCTATTTCTTATAAATGATTATAAATTACTATGATTTCACATTTAGATTGGGACGTGAAGTGCAGATTTTTAACTCTTTATGAATGTGAAGGATGTAAGAATTAAGTCAATTCATTACAGTTCATTTCAGAGAGAAGCACAAATAAATATTATTTATTTATGGTATTGTTCCAAATTTACAGGTGGCAATATTACTTCGGTGTTAGATGTAAGAATTATATGCACTGTGCTGCGCACTTTGGTCTGGATGAAAGTTGTTTCGTTTGCGGTATACATGGACTGTTGAATGCAAATAAACCGAATTTGAACTTTATCTCTTTTGTATGTATAAATCTTTCCATAGTGTAGAGAATTCACACTGAAATTCACGCCCTGTTTGCTGATGTAATGCGTGCGAATTACACGAATTCACCCTGCATTTCATTCCCTGGTAGTTATGAGCCGATGTAGGAGTCATGACAAACGTTCGATCAGACGGCAGACTGTAACTCACTCTCTAGTTTCCAATCATCTATCCTTCGAACATACCAGTGTGATTCCGAACTGCAGCTCATCTTCCAGTATCTCTTATTCTGCATATTATGCATCCACCATAATAATATATTAATAAAAATATACAATTTTGTTTTGTATTTACAGTGAAAGTGCAGATCCAATTGACAAATATGTGAATACAACTTTTGACCTCGCAACACTACAAATTTAGTGCATCTGCGAAACATTTGTCATTGTTGGTAAAAACGAAATGGATACTGATACTCTTGTCGGTTTAAGGATTTGCATGAATTCCAGGGGCACGTGCATGGTTACTGAATTAGATTGCTTCATACTGGTGCGAACTATAATCGGAGCTGATTTACCATGTGAGGGTCAACATCAATTTGATGAGCATGTAAACAGCTGATGGATCTCAACAGGTCAGGGCGCATTCATGGGAATAAATAAACAGTTGAGGATTACGGCCGCGACCTTGCAACAGGGCTGGGAAAAAAGGGGGAAGATGACAGAATAAGAAGCCTGAAGGAGCAGAACCGCAACTCAGAAGGTGATAGGTGAAGCAGGAAGATGAGGAAGGGGGCGAAATAAGAGGTTGGGAGGTGAGGTGAAAAAGGCAAAGGGCTGGAGAAGAAGGAATCTGATAGCAGAGGAGAGTGGATGTTGAGAGAAAGGGATGGAGGTGCTAAAACAGGAGGAGGTAATAGGATGGTCAGGAGGAGCCCAGAGGGAGGAAACAAAGACGGAGGGAGGGCAAAGAAAATGCAGGAATTTATAGAGCTCGATGTTAATGCCATCAGATCGGGAAATTCCAGGACGAATATAAGGCGTAGCTCACCCAGACGATGAATGAGCTCATCCAGGCAGAATAGGAGACATGTATGATCAGGAATGGGGATATGATCTCAAATGGTTAGCCACGCGGAAATTTCGATTTTTGGTGCCGGAAGAAGTTTTAATTAATTTGATTAGCAGTTTGTGTTCAGTATCTTGTAAGCCCGGATACTTTTTAGAATATGGTGATGTATTGAATATCAGTTACAGGCTCTATTATATTACTGTAACAACATATCCAAATTCGATATATTTCTGTTGCTGTGATCGATAACCGAGTCAATTCTGAGTGTGAAACACAACAGTCCAATAACAGTAAAACTTTGGTTGATAATGACAGAGTGTATGAAGCGTAAAAATGGAGAATATTAACAAAATCAACAAGAATTAACAAGATCGTGAAAGCAAAATTAGAGCCTGACATGGTTTCGCAAAATCTTTCAGTGACTTCTCAAATCGTTATTTGTTCGTCTTTGAGATTTTGCAATTTCGTGACAAGCTATCCATACCTCATCACAATTGGGATTTTACTTGAATGACATCTTGTTTATTTTTACCCCAGCTGTTGAAAGACTCGTCAGCCTTGTGTAGCATTGAATAATCAGCGTGCTGGAGAGAGTATAAATGAATGACCATGGAGATTCCTCAGCTCAGAATTTCTTCAACGAGATCGCGGGCACCTGGAAGACAGCTAAACCACATTCAGCATGCTTGAGACATTTTACCGTGTGAGGAAGATATGGTATTTGATCATAGCCGTTATTGGTGTTCCGGGTAAGGCCACAGGGGAATCAACATTTGTTGCTCTGTGTGTGCGGTCTTTGGACTCATTCTGTTCTTGACGGCGTTGCGATGCAGGCGTTTTCAGTCAGTGTGGCGCAGATATTGTAATGAAACCATGAGTTCGTTCAGAAATTTTCTTGCAGTTTAATCCGTGGCATCGGTTAAAAATAAACCCGGCAGTTGATACTGATGAATAGCGCAACATTCTTTACATTCAAATTCAAAAAATGTATTCCGCTGTGTTTTTCAGAAAATGATGTAAGTTTGACGGGGACGCGCTTAGGGAATCGACGTTGAGATTCAGGGAAGAACGGTGGACATCACAGGTGAGTCAAATTCGACCATCGGATGTTTCGAAAGTCAAAGAGCCTTTGTGCGTTTTAGTGCACCAGGGTTTGTTGCCACGCTGATTATCCGGGAAGTGAAGCGGGAGATAAGGCCAACTCAGCTTTGTCCGTCGGAGAAGCGGGAGGGGTAAGGTAGATGAGATAATCCGCTCTGGAAAATCAACAACGGAAGCATCAAATATAACGCTGCAAAACTTTAGAGTAACCCCTACAAGAGGCAGTACATTGTCTTTCCTTCGACAACGGGATGATTTAATCATAAATTGCACAATGTATGAAACGTTCAGCGGGTCAGGCAGAATCATCAAAACTTACTCATAGGATGCGCTGACATAGTGTGACGCAACCCCGGCCAGGCGTTGTTACATAATATAAAATAAACAGGCCAAGCGAGGTTCCAGGACGCGAACGGCAAACGGGAGCTGAGTAGGAGACGAAGACAAGGGAACAGAGGAAGTATATTGGATTGGAAATTTGGAAATGGTCACAGCTGGTGGCAGCGGGTTCTGGAATTATGTGGCGAAAGCCAGAACATAGGTGACGGGATCGCGAGAATCAGCAGCGTGGAATGACTTCTCGGGGTATCCAGCCGTTACACGTCAGTCGAAAATCTAATGGTGGGAAACTTACATTCAGGTCCCCAGAGCGCCCTTGGTGATCAGTTGACAATGCCTCCTTCCCAAACCCTGCTCCCATTCCAGTACCGGGCACCTTACCCTATTACTCAGTATGCACTTGTTTCAGGCGTCTGTGACTGTTGTGCAACCCAGCTTAAATCTTCGGAAATGAGTTGTCTGCAACGTTTCATTGCTCTTTAATTTCCAGCTTATCTCTGTCCATAGACCCAATGAGAGGCAAGACAATAATACACACATTCTTTTTGTTGTCCCCTCAGTGAATCTGGTGGCCATATTTATCCTGTCTCGGGGAAAGTGCGGCCTCTCCACCTGCACTACACGCTACCTGGTGGCCATGGTATCGGCGGATCTACTGACCATCATATTTGAGGTCATACTGTGGCGAGTCAGTTATTATTTCTTCCCCGGGACTTTCCTGGACATCACCCCCGTATGCAGCGCGATCTCTGCCCTGGGATTTGCAGCAATGGACTGTTCTGTCTGGTTCACTGTCACTTTTACGTTTGATCGCTTTGTCGCCATCTGTTGCCAGAAACGGCAGTCGACGTATTGCACCGGGAAAATTGCGGCGGTGGTTCTGACATCAACCGGCGTTCTGCTCTGTTTGAAAAATGTGCCGTACTTTTTTATCTATCATCCAGTGAAACTGGTTGACAATATACCCTGGGACTGTATTACAAAACCAGGCTATTATATGGATCTCGGATGGGTAGGACATAACTGGCTTTCTACCGTTCTGACGCCGTTGCTCCCGTGCGTGTTAATACTACTGTTCAACGCTCTGACAATCAGACACATTTTAGTGACCAGTCGCGTCCGTAAGGGACTGCGGGGTCAGAACAAGGCGGAGAACCGCAGTGACCCGGAGATGGAGAGCAGGAGGAGGTCTATGATCTTACTTCTCACCATCTCCGGGAGCTTCATCATCCTGTGGTCGGTAAATATCGCCGAATCCCTTTATCACATTATTGCCGGACTGGATCAAAATAACTACAACATTTCGGAATACATACTTTTACACTCCGGAGAGATGCTGATGGTACTAAGTTGCTGCACAAACACATTTATTTATGGGGTAACTCAGACCAAGTTCAGAGTGCAGTTCATCACCGCAGCGAAATATCCGCTCACGTCAATTATGCAATTAGTTAATAAACAAAGTACCTAAGCTGATTTGAGAGGCAGTCGCTGTGTTTTCCATTTTGACCCTGCAGAACTGGCGGTCACTGCAAAACATGGTAGCGGCGAGAATTACACTGGTTTAGGCGCCGAGAGAGAGACATGGCGGGAACAGACTCTTCGCCCCCTACGGAACACGGCATCCATTTCCTAACAATTATAAGTCCGTAAAACCATAAGTCATTAATCATTAATCTGATCTTATATTTTTTCAGCATTTTCCTACTTTCATCACCGCAAGACCCCTTTCGATAATGATTCCCATTTCCCGGAGCGAGAGCAAATGCTCATCGATCACGTGAGCCGTTGCTTCTCCGTGACGGAGAGGGATGAGAGCATCTCGCGTCACGAGGAGAATGAACCGAATTCACCCTGATCGTCCCGGAGATCAGATTGGACCTCGTCCATGCTCAGAGTGCGCAGGCAGTCCGATAAAGAGATTTCGTTAATTGCATCCATAATCGATACGTCCTGAGTAGAAAACGTCCACGTCTTCAGAGATCCTGACTTTAATTCCCGAGTGTACTTGAGTGCAGTGAATTGGTGCTTTCTTTGTGATGTTCTCATCACACACAGGATGAACATCCATCACGCCACCCAACCCCAACTTAAATTACCATCTGCAGAATGTCTATTCCTAAATAGACTTGCATGAAAATGTGATGAAGGATCCAGTCTTTTATAAGTTATCGAAGAGGTTTAAAAAGTAAAAAGTGTCGATAGACACCTTAATGAGGCTTTGGACGAAGACCATTTGGTTAATTCAGACGGTCACTAAACCAAAGAAATGGGAGCAGAATTGGAGCATTCGTTTCTTCCATCCACCCCCTCCTTCTTTTATTCGGTGATCTGTTCCTCAACCTCAGTCTCTTCCCAGAAACAGATAACCCCCTTACGAATCAGGAGTTTTCCAACATTTTCTTAACTATAACCAACGACTTGTCTCCAAGGGTTTCTGTGGCAACAAAGTGGATGTCAGCAATGCATTTGCCTCGGTTATATCTTTTTCAATCTGCAGGTTCGCCCCAGGGAATCCAGAACACATAAGACCATATACATATCTTATTTCTGTATTCTCTCCCCAGCTCGAAAATTTCTAAACATTCAAGAGCAAGCCCCCTATCTCCATACGCTGTATTTCACCAGTCACTTTTTCCCCATTCTGTCAAACTGAACATACGTTTGTAGAACCCCTGCCCGAGACAGTGCTTATTTCAGCAAGCACGTCCTTCCCGTTCGAATCCCATACTATTGGCTGACTCTACTCTGTAGTAAAGTTCATCTCCAAGTAGTTCCCTGGCTTCTCTCTGCTGCCCTTATGTATCTACGCAACATGAGCCATCTCCCGGCTGTTCGATACATTACGTTTTAGAAGGAGGGGACAGAGATCCCCGCCAAGGTAACGACTCTTTTATCCTGCTCTTGTATCCAATTATATCCCTGGATTAAGATGGTCAGTATCTGACGGCATTCATTAGGAACCGCAACACCTCGTCCATACGAATGTTGATTGCCCTCAGATAAAACAGTCCCTTCCACTGAATTCACAAACGGAAATTAAGCTGAAATGCAATTATCTCCTCTTCTGCTTCCCTCTCTCTCTGACTCCCTCCGATCCCTCCTTCTCGCTCTCATTCTGCCCCTCCCATTACTTCTCTCTCTTCCTCGCTCCTGTCTCTCTCACTCTCTGGCTTCAACCCCTTCCTCCCGCTCTCCTTCGCTCTCTCTGTCTCTTTCACTCTCTCTACCATATTTAGTTGGGCTGATCAGACTCCTGGTATGTAAACCACAATTAGAATGCTTTGAAGGAAATATTTCGAGAACTACGTTTCAGAAAGCATGAAAAGCAAACAGGCTGAGAGAGAGAGAGAGAGAGAGAGAGAGAGAGAGAGAGAGAGAGAGAGAGAGAGAGAGAGAGAGAGAGAGAGAGAGAGAGAGAGAGAGAGTGAGAGAGAGAGAGAGAGAGAGAGAGAGAGAGAGAGAGAGAGAGAGAGAGTGAGAGAGAGAGATGTGCGTATGGGAGACAAGTATACACGGAATTAAATCTGAAACACGCTGGTTCCCTTGACTAGGTAAGCCTGGAGAAGTCTACTTCCGGCCCCGCCAACCTCATGAGATTGAGGCGCGCTCGATCTCACCCCAAATACAGGTTATAATGGATGCTGTGTAATTTGCTACCCTGTTACAAATTAATGACACGAAGTACCAGCCAGTGCACTGCATACGATTAAAGGAAATATATTGATGAATCTTAACTAAAGGGATAGTAAATTATAAATAAATTAAACATTCAAACGTGCACAAGTTGGAGATCATCTTGAACTCCTCTGTCACTCACGCGTGGGGCCCTCGGTCAACGTGAACGGCCACACCACCTTCCGATCGTCGCTCACAATTCATCTAGAACAAACGGGTCTCCCGCCGGATGGTACGCTGCAACCGGTTCCATCAGCGTCTTGTCTCTTCAGCACCACTCAAACAATGGCAACAAGCCCAACCATAAAGTCGATAACCAGAGAAATCTGCCCTTAATCTGACTATCCTAATTAGATGGCACACGTTTCCCTATCTTTTATCAACCATAACCAAAATAATCATGAAATCAGAATAGACTGCTTTTACAGCATTGCCAAACAGAAATACATACAGCTTAACAGTAAAAATATGAACGAGGACATTACACTCTTCCCCCCAGCAAAATGGTCATGTTCTCATGACGTTGAAATAATACGTCATCCCATCATTAACAATAAGTTTTTCAAAGGAATTTCTTGATGTTAGAACCACCAATCCATTTATCAATGGTAGTGACATATGCCGCTATGAGGATAGTGGCAACTCCAGCCTGTCTGGGTGGTCTCCTGCCTCTTTGAGATCTCCGTATACCGTCAGTCATGTATTCAGCCTCAGACATTCCTTTGGATACTTCGTGGAGAGGTCTCCCCCGGTTTATTATTCGTGCCTTCCGGCAGCTCAGGACCTTCTTCCTCTTGGATGAGCTCAGCTTCATGATCCCTTGAGGCCCAGTTGGAAACCTGCCTGTTCACAGAGAGACTCCCGGATTTCACCTGTCTCTGCGGGAGAACTGTAGGCAGCCTCTTCCTCAATTAGCGGGGATTCAGCAAAGGGCAACATATCCCACACACCCATTTGCGCATCCTCCGATTCCATATGCCATTCATGGACGGCGGTGGGTCTACTCTTCCCTGTTGCTGATCCTTCAGTCTCTCTAATGGCTATCTAGTAATACCCACTCCTCAATACAGCACACTGAACCACCTCGCAATATTCAGTCATGCCAGCGCATCCTCGATTCTCGAGGCTGTATAGTTTGGGGAACCGCTCCCCTGTTCAGAGTCCGATTGCCCTCGTCCATCCGTACCTTCCCATTATTCCTCCTGGACACTACTGTTGGAGATACGTAAGGGCTTCTGGACTGAGTGAAGATCCCAGCTTCCTTCAACTTCCGCAGATTCTGCCGAGTTTCCTCCATTTCCACATGTGCCAGTCACCGCCGCCTTTCTCTGAGCGGGGTGTCCTCTGTCACCCGGATAGAGTGTCGAGAGCTCTTGAAACAACCCACATCAATCCCGTCAGTAGAAACGATATCTTGTACCTTCAAAATCTTCTCTATCAACCTCCTCTGCCAACCTTCAGGTACCGGGGCGTGACCAAATGTGAACGACTTGGCTGTCAATTTTCCTTTCCCGGAGAGCCCTTCTCCCCGGCTGGTCTCAAAGGAAAACTAGACAGTCCCATCACCGGAATGTGGGGAGCCATTGGCTTCCCCCGCCAGAGGGTGACCACCCGCTCCGAAATGTTCCTGACACACTGTTGCATTTGCCCACCTGTGTCCCTCCAACTCTGTCCAAGTAACACAGTTATAACAGACGATATAACTTGGTCAGCAATAAGCGACTAAATCGCTGAGTCATTCCCTTACATCAAACTGAAACGAAGGCAGACAACACCTTACACTGACTTGCACTAAAACTTACAATTCCACTCAACGTTTGCCCTTCGATAAAGATACACCTGATATGGAAAAATGGTTCCCACTACTGAAAATATCTATGTCTCCAATAATGTTTAAACTTCTGTATGAAACACCGCTCTCTCCTCCGCTTACATTTCTTATGGGTAGAAGGGTCAGGACTATATTCAATTCACGCTACTGTTGTATCATTTTGCATCATGACCTTTCCCGTCAGTGAAGGGCGGTATTCGGAATGTATCGAACAACACATGATCAATCTGTCTGCCTATCTTCATTGATGTTTGAACTTTCATCTCGTGTTTTATTTTCTTTAAATCAGCACTCTGGAGTACCCCGTCACTCGCTGTGAATATCGCAGCAGTACTCACCCATGAAAGGTACCTCAATATTGACCTCTGCCTGCTCTTTAATATCCATTTGGCAAACTGATCAGTTTTATCCCAGAACTGACGACCGGCCTCTGCGACGTCAGTCTAGACACAGTGAAATGCTTTTCTTGCATTCAGTTCCGACAATTTAATCCATAAGTGCATCAAGGTGCTGCATCAGGAAAAAAAAATCAATGCTAAGTTGTATTTACAGTGCAGTTCAGATTGTTGAATATGTAAATACGACTATCTACCTCAACGCTACCAATTTAGTTCAATACCAAAAAAACATTGTTGATACAGATATAATGAATGCAGACGCTCTGACAGTTTGAGCATTGCAACAATTCGAGTGTCATGTGCACGGTGTACGAGAAATTCTATGGAGCCGAGGAATGGAGAAGATAAACAATAACAATAATGAAACGTGAAGTGAGCCTGAAACTATTTCGCAACAATATTCACTGATTTCTCGAATCTTCATTTGGGATTTTGCAATTTTGCATCGAAACTATCGACACATCATCACAATTGGGATTTTACTTGAAATGCATCATGTTTATTTTTACCCCAGATGTTGGAATTCACGTCGGCTTCAATGCGCTGGTGCGAGTATAAATGAATGACCGTGGAGATTCATCAGCTCAGTATTTGTTCAGCGAGATCACGGGCAGCTGAAAGATAGGCGGATTCTCAAAGAGCATGTTTGAAACAATTTACCGTGTGAAAAAGATATATTACATGATCATTGCTGTTACTGGTGTTCCTGGTAAGAACTTATGCTAACTAACTTTTGCGGTTCTGTGTGCGCGGTCTGTTGACTCGTTCAGTTACGGACAGTGTTGTGATGGCGGTGTATCAGTGAGTGCGGTGCAGACATTGTTACAAAACTCTGTGTCCCTTCAGAATTTCCGTTGAAGTTTAGTCCATTGCCTTGCCTGAATCTAAAATGGATGTTGAGCCGGAGTTCCGGCAGATGTATTATTTTTTGTGGATTCCTGACAAGCAGTTTCAAACAATCTATGCAAAGCCGCTGACGATGTAAAGTCCTATAACTCAGTGCCTTCGGCTCCTTTTCGGGCGATTTGTTGTAATTTCATATCAATAGAGCAACATGCCTTCAATTAAAAGTTTAAAGTTTTGCGCCTTCTTTCAAGAAATTGCTGCAAGTTTGAAGGCGACACTGGGAATGACAGCCCAGTGAGCTATAAGGGAAAGCGTTAAACACCGCTTGTGATTTCGACTTCAAACCAGAGAGCATTCGTGTGCGTCTCAGTGTATCAGGGTCTGTCTCCACACCTTATCAGTGAAGTGAAGACGGAATTAAGAGCCAACTCAGCAGTGTGCGATGAAAGTCAGACGTGGTAAGGAACATGTGAAACCGCTAAAACAGAAATTGAATGGTATAACCACCAACGTGCAAAATACCCGGAAGATCCAGCGGGTCATGCAGAATCTGTAAAAACGAAAAGTAAATCTTTCTGATTGGATTCCATGCAATAGTGTGAAGAAAGCGTGGCCAAGCGTAGTTGCATAATTTAAACGAAGCGAGTCAAGCGAGTCTTCTGTGCGCAAATGGGAACCGGGAGTCGAGGATGAGGGGAAGGCAAGCGAACGGGGGAAATAAACTTGTTTTGAACTTTGTAAATGGACAGAGGAAAGGGAGCGGGTCTTTTTACAGTATGGGGAGTGTAGTAGAACATTGGTGAGAGGAACGCTGCAGTCACCATCGCCATTGTCGAGTTATCCAGGCTTTACACGTCAGCCAAAAACCAGATGTTTGGAGATCAAAATTGTTTTTCCAAAACGCCCTCGGAAATGAGCTGACAATTATTCCTTACCAAACACTGCTCATCTTCCGGTACCGGACACCGTACACTTTCACCTAGCGTGCAGGTGTGTGAGGTAATTGCTACGCCTGCCTTACACAATTTAAACCTTTGGAACTGAGTTGCCTGAAAAGGTTTATTGTTCTCTTTTTCAGGCTTATCTTTGCCCTGTGACCCATGGATCAGCGATACCGTAATTCGCTCACAAAAATACAACTGCAGATGATGAGTGTTTTCTCAAGGATGATGGGTCTCGGCCCGAAACGTTGCCTACACTTTTCTTTCGGATGCTGCCTGATCTGCTGAGTTCTTCCAGCGTTGTGTACGTACAGTAATTCATTCGCACTCTCTGTTTTTCCCCCAGTGAATTTAGTGGCGATGGTAATCCTGTCCCGGGGAAAGTGCGGCCTCTCTACCTGCACCACTCGCTACCTGGTGTCCATGGCAACGGCGGATCTACTAACCATCATCTTTGAGGTCATACTTTGGAGGATCAGTCATTATTTCTTCCCCGGGAGTTTCCTGGACATTACCCACGTGTGCAGTGCGATCTCTGCCCTGGGATTTGCAGCCATGGACTGTTCGGTCTGGTTTACCGTCACGTTTACGTTTGATCGGTTTGTCGCCATCTCTTGCCAAAAGCGGAAAGCAAAGTATTGCACCGGGAGAACTGCGGCTGTGGTTCTGACATCAACCGGAGTTGTGCTCTGTTTTAAAAATGTACCCTACTTCTTTAGATTTCATCCTGTGAAAGTGATTGGCAATTTGCCCTGGGAATGTTTTACAAAGCCAGGCTACTATACAGATCGCACATGGTTGGGCTATAGATGGCTTTCTACCGCTCTAACACCGTTACTTCCTTTCTTGTTAATATTACTGTTGAATATTCTAAAAGTCAGACACATTTTAGTGACGAGTCGCGTCCGTAAAGTGCTGAGGGGTCAGAGCAAGACGGAGAACCGCAGTGACCCGGAGATGGAGAGCAGGAGGAGGTCTGTGATCTTACTTCTCACCATCTCCGGAAGCTTCATCATACTGTGGTCGGTGAATGTTGCCGAATTTCTTTATGACACCATTGCCGGACTGAACCCGAATAATTACAACGATTCGGAATATATTCTTCAAAACACCGGATACATGTTGCTGACACTAAGCTGTTGCACAAACACGTTTATTTATGGGGTGACTCAATCCAAGTTCAGAGAGCAGTTCATCAGCGCAGCGAAATTTCCGCTCACGTCAATCATTCTATTGGTTAGTAAACAAAATATCTAAGTGCTTCCCAGAGGCAGTCGCAGAGTTTTCCATCTTGACACTACAGAACTAGCGGTCATCGGAGCCCGATAGCCCCATAGCCCGACCACTGCTGCTACAGAAGAAAAACATTTCATTAGCAGTGAACCCTTTTCCAGGGTGTTACATGCACATCCTTCTTATCCTTATACAGCGCGTCAGTGTCTCTGAAAACCCGCGTTTCCCTAATGGCGTCAGCATCAACACTGCCTGTTATTCTGACAGGACTACACAAGCACTTTATTCTCAAAGGTTACGGAAGAATGGGGTTGAGAGGGATTTCAAGTAACTTATTATTGGTAATATTTTTGTTATTTCATACTATTTCTCTCAGCTCCAGCTTGTAAATCCCGAGGTTCTGGGAAAACCAAGCATACTCCTTTCACAATTGCAAGGTATTTTCGGACTGGTTTAGTCGTGTTCCGATTTCCGGCTTTCAGCAGATTTACATACAATTGCGCTGAAGCCAGGTGTAGATATTATTATTGAGACAATGCGTTACAAGGATTATCTCTCAGTAATAATGATCAGTTAAACACACAGGGAATCTGTATTTGTTGCCAAATATATTTACTTTCTGAACTACAATTGATGTGAATATACCCAGCTGAATGCTTGTGTGCACACCAATTAGGTGTCTCTGACCCTGCGTGGATGAGCAGTAAAAGGATAGAAAAGCTAATACCCTGGAACGAAGCTGATGCTGGCTTGCTGTTCCCGATCGAATTTACATGCATCTGACGTGACGTAGTTTCCTTCATTGATCTGCAATGGTTCTTCTCCGTACAGTTGTCGCTGTTTAGCTCTCGAAGATCGTTACTGTTAATCATTTATCAGTACAAATGTCGTGTTTCAGTCCCCCATTGAAGTCAGCTGACTGACCTGGGTCAACTTATTATTAGCCCTGGTCCAGAACATTATCCATTGATTGTCCTCTTCTGCAAGTGACTATTTCTAATCTATGGCTCTATGACTGAAGTCAGTTAGAAAACTACTAACCAGCTTGAATCAATAGGAGATTTCATAGATCCCATTATTCACAAACCTGCTTGTCGTATCACACCAAAGTACAACTGATTCACAAGTCTCTTTATATTTGGAAATGTCTCTAAATTCCCTGGAGCATTATAGTGTCTACATTGAAACTGTGAATCCTCCGAGTTATAACAGTTCACATAATGGGGGACGCCGAACAGCTTCACAAACAGCAGCCTCCATTCCTTTTAGAAAAAAAAGACATTTTGGTCTACTTCCAATGAACGTGATTCACTGATTCGCAGAATACAGTTCTTTCTGGCCAGCAAAGGTCTAAATGTAGAAAAGCCACCTGAAACAGATACACTTCACACTGCCCTAGAATTCAGAAAGAGGTGGCTGAAGATGTTGTAGAAGCATTAGTAAAGATGTTACAAAAGTCAGTAGACTCTGGAATACCTTAGGAATGATACTTTGGAAATGTCACTCCGTACTTTAAGAACTGAAGGAGGAAAATTAAATGAAATTATAAACCAGTTAACTAGCCCAGTGTTTGGATACAAGTTTGTGTCCATTCAGAAAGAGGTTCCAGGGTACCTGAGGGCTTATGATATAATAGGATAAACTCAGCACCAGTGTTCCCCTGCTCCCCATATCACTACATGCTTGCCCTAATCAATAATCTATCAACCGCTGACATAAATATACTGAAAAAAAATTGGGCTTTGTGTTCGCTTGTGGAAACGAATTCTGCAAGATCGTCATACTCTGGACAGAGGCATTCCACCTCATCTGCGCTCTAATAAAACACTTCCCTAACTTCAGGCTGCGTTCGCTTGTCTGAGGCCCTCCTATCACAGAAAATATCTTCCCCGCATCCACTGGATCGAACCCTTTCACCAGTCCATAGGCCTCCAGGAAGTTAATCTTCTGAAATCCAGTGAGTAGAGGCTCAGAGCCATCAAATGTTGTACATGAGACAAGCTATTCAATCCCAGAAGCATTTTCGTGAATCACATTGAACGATGTCCAATGTAATCACAACTTTTCATATATAAGAGGACCAAAACTGCTCAAAATTCTCCAAGTGATGCCTCGGCAGTGCAAGATAAATTCTCAAAATTACATCCTTGTTTTTATATTCCAGTCCACTTGAACTGAATGCAAACGTTGAATTTACCTTCCACACACCAACACAACCTGTAAATTAACCTTAAAGCAATCCTTTATAAAGAGACCCAGACTTTTTACACATCTGCTTTTGAATTTTCTCTCCATATTTAAAACAGTTATTTCTTCAGAATTTAAGTGTCACAAGGACACAGGAGGCTGGACCCAAGTGCAGGACGCAAACACTGAAGTACTACGGACAGTACAGGAATAACTAAAGGATAGAACCAGATGGGGAGACCTGGGCGTTCGAAAGAGACGAGTCGTGCTAAGTCATCCCAGGGTTCAGAGAAAGTTGGTGGCTGGGCTGGATCACAGAGTCAGTGGCTTGGCTGGGTATAGGAGTCCGTGGCTTGGCTGGGTCTCGGAGTTCGTGGCTTGGCTGGGTCTCGGAGTTCGTGGCTAGGCTGGGACTCGGAGTCCGTGGCTTGACAGGGTCTCGGAGTCCGTGGCTTGGCTGGGTCTTTGAGTCTGTGTCTTAGCTGGGTCTCGGGAGTACTTGGCTAGGCAGGATCTTGGAATCCGTGGCAAGGCAGGAGAGCTCCCTGGGCGGCAACATAAGTCCTGGACAGGGCCGCCTCCCAGGCAGGAACACGGACGCGGAAAACGTGGACAGGTGCGGGAACAACCCGTAGGGATCAAGGGGTAGGAAGGGGCAGAGGACAGGGTGGGCCGCATACTCCTGGGCAGGGCACCACCCAGGCGGGAACACGGAGGTCCGGGCAAGACGAAAGACACCTTGGCAAGTAGCGGGCTCAACACATCAGAGGTGACGGGTAGGAAGGGGAGATTGTTCCCCCGCCGGGCAACGGCAGACCGTCCTAATACCCGACGGAGACAAGGGATCGGAAGGGAACTTGGTCCGGCGTAACTCCAAGGCTGACTCACAGAACTTGAGAATGAGGCCGTGGGCCGTCCAAGACGGGACGACCAGAACGAGTAGAGCCGCCGGACGAAATACCTCTGAACATGGCAAAACAACTAGCACAAGACCACCAGTGAACTGCGTAAAACAGGTTCAGAGCAGGACGACCCCCCAACTCGGCTTGGTCCCAGAGTCCCTTATATCTAGCTGCCAGCTGATAGGCAACAAGAGCACCTTCTTAAGCCACGAATATCCTATTTGGCTTAAGGGTGAAAGGGGAAGTGGCTGCAAGCCGCGGATCTGGATTTCATAGACCGGATCAAGACACGGAATGCAGACTCCGGACCGAACCATAACACTAAGTGTATGGCCAGGCACTTCCGGAGACTGCCTTCCATCTGCCACTTCTTATCCCATTTTCCTAATCTATCTAAGACCTTCTGTAGCCCTTCGATATCCTCAAAACTACCTGTCAATCTTCGGATCGTCTGCAAACCTTGAAAAATGTAAGCAATTCGAGAATACTTATGATGAACATGTGAGAAAAGAGAAATCTTTATCATTGGGGTGTTTATATCTCCAAATATTGACCAGGCCATATTCTAATAAAAAAAGAGTTAATACAAGCTGCTGCTTTATTTGGAAGTGACGGATTGGTTGATGACTTGTCAGTCACTGGATTTAAACACCAATTAAAGTCACGACCCATGCACTACAAATATTCTTTGAGATTCGGCAACTGAGAAAAAAAGTTTCTTAAAAAAATCAGAATTATCTACATCAGATGTGTATACACACGCCAGAGCTACCTTTGGCTCGCAAATAATCCAGTAACAATTAAATACATTCCAATGAATTAGTAGTAGTATTAAATTGTACAAAAAGTATTTTGGGACTAAGGAATATAGAAAAGACTCCGATCTTATAATTAGACAGCAAGTGGAACAGATTTGCTTTCTAAAAACGGAAAAAAAAACTCATCCTGTCCTCATCCTGTTTTCGTATATGATTTTCTTGCGCAAAAATAATATCTGTATTAACTGTTTTTAATTTCATAAAAATATTTTTACTCTTAACGGGCTGTTTGAAACCGCTCCTATTCCAAGATATTATAATAATTTTATTAACATCCATGATGTTAATATTAATATTAATATTAATATTGATTTTAATATTATATAAAATAAATGTTACTTAAGCACAGATTAAACCAGAAGTCGCGGGTACAACCAGAAGGACTGACGCATTTACGAAAGAGAAATCCATCAAAAGAACTGCCCAATCAAGAAAGGAACCTACTCTAATAGTCTACCCCCTCTCCCGCCTCCCAAAAGATAAGAATTAGGCGACCGATAGGGTGGTCCCATGCTAATCTAATAACCATTGTCCCTGCTCTCCATCTTGCATCTCCGAATACTAAAATAAAGCAAAAATCCCACGCAAAATATTCTTAGAAAAAGGCACAAGCAGAATTCAACTACTGTAATGTTATGTCTCAGTAATAAAAATATTAGCAACAATGGCCATCTTAGAATCAGCTACGAGATCTTAATCATATATTCAAAAAAGAGAATAAATCAGAGCAAATAATATTACAAACAATATTGTTTCTCCCAAAGAATAAAATTAAATGAGTATATATATAAAACAGGCATAAAACAATAAGTTTTGAAACAAATAAAATAAAAAAAAGCTTAACACACAACAGGTCCTACACAGACCATTAGAGTACAATACTGTAAAGGTTCCCAACAAAATAGTTATATATGTACTAACTATTAATAAGGTAATAAAATAAATCAGCTACGTCCCATGCCAAAGACTGAAAAGGTTTTGGATGTGCTTAACTCAGAAGATCCACAAACAACTCGTACAGCAAATACTTCAGATTTGCCTGTTCAGTCATCGGAATAACTTTAATATTTTAATCTGTAAGCTTAACTTCAAGGTTTTTAATGTACTTCCATCCCTCCTGAGGAGAGTGGATTCTCAGTACCTGAGAGTTTTCAGGAAAATTATCAGCATTGCTGGAAAGCGAAGGGAGAGGTATAAATCAAATTTATACATTTCACATATAATTTCTCGGTATTTTCTTCCTTCGGCAAAGATTTCAGGAGGATAGTCTTCAACTATACGAATCTGTGCTGAATTAAAGATTAATTTTCGCTTCTTTCTGTTTTCTCGAAGAATAGCTTCTTTAGTCGTATAATAATGCAAAGAAAGTACGATTGTCGAGGACGTAGTTCAGATGAACTAAGAAAAAATGGACTTCTATGGGCTTTGTCAATTAAGGGGCTAGTTTAGAGGATTTCATTAAAAAGTGAGCACAGCATATCTGAGAAGAATTTTAACTAATCGCCAGCTTCAGTATTTTCAGGCAGTCCCAGAATACGCAAATTCCTCCGACGACCTTTACTATCTAAATCAACCATTTTTTTCTTCATTTTAGACAGTTCTGAGGTAATTTCATTGTCTTTTTTTCTGTCGAAGATATCTTCATTCCTTGATCTTTAATAGTTTACTTGAAGAGATCATGCTCACCTTTCATTCAGTTTGTAGTCTACTGAAGTGTTTGAAGCTGAGAGTCCAAAGTTTTCAGAGAGTCTTTAACCGGCGAAATAGCTCGCTATTTGAACCGGTCAGCTTATCAATTTTAATACTAAGCGATCCAAAATCCGACTTCATGTCTTGTATTGAAGAAAATATTCCCGCTCGTGTAACATATTCCTCCGTTTTCTTGGTTTGTTCCGTTTGCTCCGTTTCAGGAAAAGTCTTGACGCTTCTCAGTTCAATACCAGAACGACTTTGTGTGGCCGTTGTAATTAAAGCGTAAATCCTTCAGTAGAAGTAATAAATCCTTCAGTGGAAGTAATAAATCATCAAAGCTAAAAATAATCTGTCAGTGGGATATAACATATTTTAAAGAGAGAGGCGCTAGGAATGCGACTTACTCCATATGCTACAAAATGGAAAAATCCTGAATACTCTGGTCTCGGAAACACTGATACGTTATGTACGAGAATGCCGCAAACTATTGTTTCGTTTGTGCGTTTTTGGAACTAATTGTTCTCTCTTTGATAACTCTGTACCTCTCTGTGACTCCAACCGATAGAAATTCAAAAGTTTTAGGATTTTTTATTGTCATTCATCAGTCCGCGATCGTAATGGAGAGCGAAATGATTATTACTCAATTCCGATGATGCTTTAAAAACAGAGTGTTTACAAACACACAATAAATACCAAAATAAGTGTTATACTTTAAAATAAAACGTTCAATGTCATGGTAGTTACAGAGGTTTAATATAAACGTCAACTGAGTGCATTTACTGAAATAGAGGCTGGTGGCGACCGTATCAGAACATCTGATGACTCTGACAGAAAATGATAAAGTGACAAACTGAATTATATCTCAAATTTGTCTGACGGTCAGAACGTTCCGCGGCATAATAGCAAAGACAGTTTGCATCATACTTTTAACCGCATCGAACCAATCAATTCCCATCCATCCGGGGACAGAAAGAGAGAAAAAATCATTTGGTCATCTAGACAGAAAATCTCAGCTGGTAGCAATTTCCGTTATCAGCAATTACTGAGAAAAGTGGAAAAAAAAAACGTTTTTCTGCAAGAGAAAATATTTCAGATATGCATCCACTGTCCACAACAGCTGCTTAATTGAGCTAAAAGAGATGCGGAAAGGTTGTGAGAAATGGTAAAGAGCAAACGAGCAACTGATGTTTCCCTTTCAATGCTTCAATCATGGAGCGAGCCTCTGCCGCAACAGAATTTCTCGCATCTCTTGGAATATTTCCGGTACAGCGTCTTCGAAAGGAGAACATCTAAGTAGCAGTTTTTAGAGCTTGCGTGGGTTTGCACAGTTGGTGTGGAGTCTGGCAGCGGAGCGAAACTTCTCTTTGACTGATACAATGCACCAGTTACAATTCTATGCGGCGTCTGTCCACTACAAATGACAAGTGTTTCCATTCTCACTGTGCAGTTCGATATGAATGAAGATGACAATTACACAATGATAGACACTCCTGGTAATCCACGGCCACTGGCGCTCAGATGATCCACATCTGCTATTGATCCACAGCGTGCACAGTTCCTGAATGTGAGTTTCTGGTTAAGGAGTATTAAGATATTGCATCGGATCTCTAAACTAGACACACAGTACCTCAGAGACGATGCATATAATCTCTCTCTCTCTAAGCACCTAAACATTTTGCAGAACACTCATTTGAGAATAGCTGGTGTCCTGCGTATTGAAAACAACAATGTCTTCCGTAATATTGCCCCGTAGAAATTCATTTTCGACCTCCCGTTGTAATATGTAAACCACATTTCTGCTGATGTTAGGAAGTATTTTTAACCACACCCCTCCCCCCCACCCCCATCCAAATCAGGATCTTCTTACCCTTTAATTTTCTTAGCTGGACCCAGAACGATCCTATGCTACCTCCTTCGAAAGATTTTATTTCATTGTTTTGACCCCACCGCGCCCCCTAACGTCCGCCGCCGCCCTGCCTGTCATTTCGAATGAATCAGTACACTCGGATATTAAGCTCACAGCTATAATCTTTTTTTAGCCATTATTAAGTGATGCCAACAACGTCGAACATGCCAATCGTAAACTGTGCTATACTTTAGTCCTAAACTCATTACCCTTTCCATGTTCACACTGTTTTACATCCTCCTGCCTACAGTTTTGCCCCATCATCAGCCTGTCCTTGTCAGCAATCTCAGTGCACGCTGCTTCAGCTTGTAACCCCTCCCGAACTGCTTCGCTAAACTACCAGTAAGGATATTAATGTCCCTCGGGTCCATTGGAACTCATCCTTTTTATATAGTTAGTACATTCCCCAGAATAGATCTCAAGTGATCCAGAAATCGCAGCTCCTCCTCACTACAGCCGCTTTTACCCACGCAGTTATCTGTCAAATCATTCTGGTCTTGTCCTCACTGGCCTAGGACAAGAGCAGCAACTCAGAGATTACTTACGTGGAGATCCTTCTAGCCAGGAGATCATGCCTCGCCCTAAAACAGCTCACGAGGACCTCAGTGCTTTCCGAACTATGCCACTGGTGCCAACATGTGCCATTATATCTGGCTGCTCACTCTCACCCTTTATAATGCGTTTGTCCCGATCTGATGCATCCATGGCACTGGCAGCCAGGATGCAACATACTGTTCTGGCGTCTCTATGCCCACAATCTCACGTCTCTATCCTTCTAAACATGGAATCCACTATAACCACAGAAGTCCTCTTCACTTCTGTTCTCTTCTAAGTCAACGTGCCAGACTCAACGGCGGAGACACAGTCACTGCCGCTTCCTCACACCCTAGTAGGTCATCCCCCTCAACAGTATCGAAGATGGCATATATATTATTGAGAAGAACGGCCAGTGTTGAACGCAGCACTGGCTGTCCACTTCCATTCTTTTATCTGTCACATAGTTACCGACCTTCTGCAACGCAGGTATAAATAACTCCCTGTCACTCGTACCCATTCTTTACGCGGCCTTCCACCTGAGCTGGAGGTCATCTATTGACAGCTCCTATTCCCGAACACGTTCTCTCATTAACTACCCCTCTGTTCACTCCGTGACGACAGCCCTTTCTAAGAATTTGGACATCTCACACGTAGAACAAAGCAATGCCTCGATGCAATTTTCACTATACTAACTGTGCCCCAATACTCTAGGAATAAAAGAAGAAGAAGAAGAAGAAGAAGAAGAAGAAGAAGAAGAAGAAGAAGAAGAAGAAGAAGAAGAAGAAGAAGAAGAAGAAGAAGAAGAAGAAGAAGAAGAAGAAGAAGAAGAAGAAGAAGAAGAAGAAGAAGAAGAAGAAGAAGAAGAAGAAGAAGAAGAAGAAGAAGAAGAAGAAGAAGAAGAAGAAGAAGAAGAAGAAGAAGAAGAAGAAGATTCTCTGTCCTCATTCGCATCAGCCGGTATGGTCCGGTGTCCATGCTGGAGACTACGCTATCCCACATTCCCCAAAGTATGATGAAGACACACCGGATGGTTCTCGACTGTATTCTGCTGAAAAATCCATGGACTGGGATTTGCATTATGTTCTGTGTGACTGTATTCTGCAACTATCTGAGATGTGCAATTTGTGGCTTGAGATGTGTCGAAATAACTGCTGATACTGTGACTTGCACCTTGTCCACTGATTAACACTGTTTCCTTTGTCTGCATTTACTAGTTCTCCCTTTAGCCCCAATGCTGAAAAAAGAAAGAAAACGGCAATCTCTGCTTAAGTAATCATATCCTTATATTCACTATACTTGAGAATAACTCAGAGAATCACCTTTGAACCCAATAAATACTCCATTTCTTCCCAATGCAGACAAACCGAGCAGCAGGCAACAATCCAGGTGCATCATATCAATATTTCACGTAGCAAAATCATGGGTTTTTAAAGTTGATATTCAGCGTCATACAGCACGTAAAGGAAAGCAGGTCCGGCCCCACAGCCCACAAAATTGTACGGACGCATTGCAATGTATTGCGATGTAGGTTTTCTATGTTTCTGTGTTTCTACCATCGATCGCAGAGAGTAGTGTTGAGAGCCCCGCGTATCTGCGGCTGTGAACTTTCCTTTCTGCAGGATATGTACATCAGCAGATGTGTAAAAAGGGCCCAGAAGATCAACAGGGATCTCAGCAACGTCAATCATAAACTGTTCAGGTGATTCCGTCTGGAAAAAGGTACCGCAGCTTAAAAGACAGGGTCAACAGGCTCCGGGAAAGCCACTTTCACCAGGCCTTCAGATTTGTTAATGCCTATTGATCTGATTGCATATCTGATTGTACATTGCATGTGACTGCACATATATGCACACAAAACAATTTTGTACACTTTCTTTTTGTTAGGACAATATCCTACCACATGGATGATAAATAACAGCGGAACTAACGCCAATCCCTGCAGCACACTCCTCACAGTCAAAGAATCAACCGTGCACTCTCTGGCCTCTTACGTTATACCAGTGTTGGATTCATGTTGTATTTAGTTTAGTGTGGCAGACTGAAAACTCGAAGACAACCCACGAAACGAAACCACAACTGAAGGAACAACAGAATGCAGTGACGTCAGTGTTTCATGGGGACATAATCGGCACTTTGGACTTTCAGCACTTAATTTCAGTGCCAATATAATGCATTGTATTCTATGGTGTTTAATTCAGTTTTCCTGGCAAATAATAGACCAGCCTGGGAATAGCTGATAGATCACATATTTTAGTGTCTGCTTTTGTTGAAAACGAATATGATTGAGAAATGGTGGTAGAATTGTTGCAGCTCTGGATAATGTATTTAAAGTTAAATAGACTGCAACGCAAGACACGGTAATGGAGTAAAGTGGGCAAGTCATTCACGAGTAGATGTTCTGTGCTTCATCGAACGGCCGATGACCCATTTCAGCAGCTGAAACCTGGCGTCTTGGAAATTATATTAGAAACGTTCATATTATCTTTTGTTGAAAAGTTAATTATCAGTAGCATCCCTTGGGGAGACGAATTTATGGCACGGTTTCGTAGTGAGAAAACCACTTTAATGTCAGTGTTTGTGCAGCTGGTTGTCCCTAATGTGACTGATGTCGTAACCACACTAATTGCCTCAGAGGAATTTTTCTGAATTGCATATAACTCTGTAAATCTGATCACCGGTCCATATGAGCAGTTGGGAATTTTACGTAAAACTGAACGCTGCTTCTGACAGAATATGGGGTATGCAGCGATTTACTACATCGCGGGCATTTTCTATCCTGCAATTGTAGCGATCGGTGTCCCTGGTAAGATACTGGAGCTGGTCAGTATATGTACGCTGCCGAACTCTTGCTTTTGTTCCTCTACATTGTTCGGACGTTTATTCAGCAAAAATTCTTCCCTCAGTTTCAGTTTTCATATCTCTCCAAAATGATGATTTTTTTCTCTTTTCTCAAATACGTTTTTGACGATATTAACATAGTTTCATAGTTTCATCTTGCTCCGCTCTCTGAAACAACAGTCGTCGCTCTTCTAGATTGGCAATTTTTTTTTCAAATGACCCTCCGGTCGACTATCGACACGCAGGTCAGTTCCTCCATAATCACTAAATTAGAATATGTGCTTTGAATCTCATTAATTTCACTACAAATATACACTTCAGCTGTTTCACCTATAGCAATTGAAATGCTGTTGTTCATGGAGCGATCGACCGTTCAGCGGTACGTGCATAGTGGCAATCAGATGCCCCGCTCTAAACTGTCCGAAGGTCGCCGACCCACGGCCACTCCAGTCCATTACTGTCCTCCAGCCGGAGTGCACTGACCGAAACCGGCACACATTGGATTAATGTTTTTTTTTTGACTTACATAAAATCTATGCCTTGCATATTATTGGAAGAATGTTGGGCTTTCAGACAGTTGCAATTACCGATAATTCTGTGTTCTGTTTCTTTTTCTGCAAATTTCCTGCAGTAAATTTAACGGCGATTGTGATCCTATCTCGGGGAAAATGCGGACTCTCCAAATGCATTACCTGTTACCTGGTTGGCATGGCAACTGCGGATATGATCGTGGTTCTAGTTTTCGCTTTAGTGGATCAATCCAACAAAATCTACATGTATTCCAGATACCTGCTCATCACTCCTGTTTGCGCTCTGACACTTGTAATTAGGGTTGTAACGAGGGATTGTTCTGTTTGGTTTACAGTCAGTTTTACCTTCGATCGTTTCATTGCAATATGTTGTCGAAAGCTGCGGGAACGATACTGCACTGAGAGAACTGCAAGGGTTGTTATGTTAACCGTGTTTACAGTGAGCTGCGGGAGAAGTGTCCCGTTTTACTTTGCTTTTGAACCGCAGGTCATTATCAACAACATACCGTGGCATTGCGCCCTCACATATGAATACACTACTTCACCTGTGTGGAGAGGATACGAATTGCTAGATAGCATTTTAACACCGTTGCTACCAATCGGCTTAATTCTAGTATTCAATGGGTTAACAGTGAGACATATCATTGCGGCAAATAGAGTCCGCAAAGGCCTTCGGAACAGCAGTGAAAATCAGCAGGACACCGAGATAGAAAACCGCAGAAAATCGATGATTTTGCTGTTTGCTATTTCAGCTAATTTCATTTTGTTTTGGATACCCTATGTAGCTCATTCCTTGAAATGGCAAACGGAAAACTATGATTATCAGGACAGATATGTGAGTTCCCCGGTATATATATTACAACAACTTGGGTTCATGTTTCAAATTCTGAGTATGTGCACCAATACTTGTATCTATACACTGACACAGAGGAAATTCAGGAAAGAGCTGAAGAATGGAATGAAGTATATGTTTACATTAAATGGCCATCTGTGCAGATAACATACACGTCTAATTGCAATTCAGCGGAGTGTTCTAATAAAACAGTTTTAAAAATTAATAGATTATGAATTCAAGCAATCATTTGCTGGCCATCCTGAAATTGCCAAAACCATGGAAGGTTGTATTGTTCATACAACTGAGGTAGGATACTGGGCAAACGTTCAATGAGCTGGCGTGATTGTTACATCGGTTGATTTACTCCAAACTATCGCAGAGATTTGACAAACATGAGGGTAGAAATGGCTTCCGGACATACCCGTGTTCAGACATACCGTGACGGAGTCGGGTAAAATACGGTAAAGTGAGTGTTATTCAAACACACGGTGAGCATGATAGCAACACTGCTGAAGAAAGGGAAGAAACAGTGGAGAGATTGTCTATTTGTGGACTGTGATTAGAAGTCAGAAGCAGAAAGTTAGCAATCCCACGCACAATCTCTAAATCAATATAAAGATGTAGAGACAGCGAGGATCAGGAGATAGATTTAGGACAGGTAGCACGGTTGTTGTCATAGGTAACTTAACTTTCCCTAATATTCAGTGGCAGTTCCTCAGGTTAAAAGATTCAGATTTGAGAGAATTTCTCAATAAGCAGGCAGGCAGCTTGGAGAACATTCCATTCAGGATCCAGTAGCAGAAAATGTCACAGACCTCGTCACGGGGAAACTGTTGGACATTTACTATAACCTTACACTAGGATAGGAGCTGATAGTATGGAATATATTCAATTGCCGCTATTAGGTACGTACTTGGATCCAAATTTGGGAAATTATATGCTCCTTGAAATTCTCAACAAATGATTGTTAATGGAACAGTTGATTGCGGTTCAGTGTAGACTTGCTTCATTGAGGCTAGGAACGGAAGATAGTGTAATGTAACCCCTCGTCGACAAGAGATATGGATCACCTCGTCAAGAAGAAGACAGAAAGTTACTTAAGCTTCAGGAAGAAAAGATCAGACAGGGCTGCGGGAAGTCACAGGACAGCCAGGAAATAAAATAACTGGATTAGAAAAATTAGAAAGGGACATGAGAATGCCTTAGGGAGTCGCATTACGGTACATGAAGAACAGAAGGGTGACGAGAGAGGGGGTGGGACATATCAGAGATAAAAGAGGAAGCTTGTCTCGGGATTGCAAGGAGGCTTTGAAGGTGTTTAATGATACTTTGCTTCGGTATTCACCAGTGAGCGTGACCTTGATGAAGGCGGAACCAGAGTAAAAAGGCGGATAAACTGGGACGTACCTACGTTAAGATTTATGGGTTGGAGATCTGTTAAACCTGAAAATAAACCTTTCACCAGTGATAGAATGTATATACTCCATGTAATTAGAGAAAGCGGACGAAGATATTACTGCTTTCGGACGTGATATTTGCTTCTTTACTGGCAGGGTTATTGAAGGTTAACAAATGCTACTTTTTTGTTCATGAATGCTATAGGGATAGTCCTGAGTATTACAGGCCAGTGAGTCTTCAATCAATAGTGACAAGACTAGTGGAAAGGAATCTTAGACAGGGAATTTGTGAATATCTGGAGAAACAAGACAGTACAGTACAGTGCAGTACAGTACAGTACAGTTCAGTACAGTACAGGCTGGTCAGCCCTCAATGTTGTGCCGACCCATATAATCCTTAAAAAGAGTACTAAACATAACCATCCATTTTGCTTTCATCCATGTTCCTGTCCAAGAGGCTCTTAAATACCCCTAATGTTTTATCCTCCACCACCATCCCTGGCAAATCATTCCAGGCAGAACCCTCTGCATAAAAATCTTACGCTTGATGACACCCCTAAACTTCCCTCCCTTAATTTTGTACATATGCCCTCTGGTGTTTGCTATTGGTGCCTTGGGAAACAGGTACTGACTGTTCAACCTATCCATCCCTCTCATACTGTTGTAGACCACCATCAAGTCCCCTCTCATTCTTCTACGTTCCAAGGAAAAAAGTCCCATCTCTGCTATCCTTGTTCTCCAATCCAGGCCACATCCTGGTAAATCTCCTCTGCTGCCTCTCCATAGCTTCCACATCCTTCCTATATTGAGGTGACCAGAACTGAACACAATACTCGAAGTGTGGTCTCACCACAGATTTGTAGAGTTGCAACGTGACCTCTCTACTCTTGATCTCAATCCCCTGTTAATGAAGCCTAGCATCCCATAGGCTTTCTTAACCACCCTATCAACCTGTGCAGTGACCTTGATGGAAGTATGGGTTTGAACCGCAAGGTCCCGTTGTTCATCCACATTCTTAAGTAACTGACCATTAATCCTTTACTCAGTCTTCTGGTTTGTCCTTCCAAAGTACATCACTTCACACGTTCGGATTGAACTCCATCTACCATTGTTCTGCCGATTTCTGCAGCCTGTCTATATCCTCTTGTAACTTTTGACCAGCTAAAGCTCCATCCACAACTCCTCCAATCTTCGTGTCATCCGCAAACTTACTCACCCATCCTTCCGCTTCTACATCCAGTCATTTATAAAAATCAAAAATAGCAGGGGTCACAGAACAGATCCCTGCGGCTCTCCACGAGTTACCGTCCTCCAGGCAGAACACATTCCTTCCACAACCACCCTCTACTTTCTTCCTATAAGCATTTTTTTTTAATCCAAACAGCTGAGGTTCCACTTATCCCATGCCTCATGACTTTGCAGATGAGTCTGGCATGAGGGAACCTGTCAAATGCTTTGTTAGAGTCCATGTAGACCACATCCACTGCCATACCCTCATCTATTTATTTTTTTACCTCTTCAAAACACTCAATCAGGATCGTAAGGCACGATCTGCCCTTCACAAAGCCATGTTGACTATCCATGAGTAGAATGTACTTCTCCAAATGCTCGTAGATCCTATCCTTAAGAAACCTCTACAGTATTTTGCATACCACTGACGTAAGACTCTCCCTACTAACGTTTTTTTTTTATTTAAACAAGTTTATTTCTCCTGTCCTCTGTTATTTCCTCTGCAGCCAAAGAGTATTCAAGAGATCATAGCTAATGCTCCTGCGACCTCTTCTATCAATTCCCACAACATCTTGTGGTGCATCATATCTGGCTCTGGGGAATAATCTATCTTAATGTTTTTACGAAGATCCAGCACAATTTCTTCCTTAATCTCCACATTGTCCAGCACACCGGCCCGCTCTACTTCGACCTCATCCTAATGAAGATCCTTTTCACTCGTGAATACTGAAGCAATATATTAATTTAGGACCTCCCCAACCTTCTCCGCCTCCAGGCACATGTTGCCTCTTTATCCTTTAGCGGTCCCAACTTCGTTCCGTCATTCTCCTATTCTTTGCAGACGCAAAGAACGCCTTGGGGATCTCCTTAATCCTGCATGTCAAGCCCTTCTCATTCCCACTTCGAGCTCTCGTAAGTCCTTTATTTAGCTCCTTCCTGGCTAACCTATAATTCTCACGATCTTCTCCAACTTCCTGCTTGTTATATCTAACTTCCTGCTTCTTATATCTGCTTCCTTCTCCCTCTTGACGAGTTGCCTCACATGTTTCGTCAGCCACGGTGCTCCTTTTCCTCCCATTTTGTCCTTGCCTCAGTGGGATTAACCTATCCTGAACCCAGCTCAAGTGATCACTAAATTTCTCCCACATTACTTCTGTGCTTTCCCCTTTGAACATCTTATTCCAATTTACTCTCGCTAGTTCCTGTCTCATCCCTTCGAAGTTAGTCCTTCCCCAGTTAAGCAATTTACCATTTCGTCTGATTTATCCCTTTCCATAGCTATACTGAAGCTTTGGGAGTTGTGCTTACTCTCACTAAAAAGCTCACCCAACAAGAGGTCTGTCACTTGACCAGGTTCATTACCCAGAACTAGATTATAGCTCATCCCCTTGACGGTCGGTCCACACATTGTGACATGTATCCTTCTGAAACACACATGCCAAATTCAGCCCCATCTATCCCCCTTGCACTCAGGATGTGGCAGTCAATATGAGGGAAGTTGAAATCACCCATAACTACTACCGTGTATCTCCGGTATCATTCTAAAATCTGCCTGCTTATCTGCTCCTCCGTGTCCCGAGAGCTATTTGGGGGCCATTAGACTACACCCAGCGCAGTGATTGATCCCTTCCTATTTCTGAATTCCACCCTGACCGACTGCGTGGACACTCCCTCTGCAGCGTCCTCCCTTTCTATAGTTGTGATACTATCCCTGAGCAGCAATGACACTCCCCCCCTTTTCTACCTTCGATTGTATTCCTTTTAAAACACCTGAACCGAGGGACTTGCATCATCCAATCCTGCCCTTCCTCCACACGTTTGAGTAACGGCATCAACATTGTAGTTCCACGTACTAATCCATGCTGTCATTTCATCCTCCTTGTTCCTAATACTCCTAGCATTGAAATAGACACATTCCAACCATTTTAACTGGCTACAATTATGTTCTGTCCCCTGCCTGTCCTTCCTCATCAACTCAGACCTCTCGGCATCATGCCCTGGTCCTCCTACCTGAATCCCTGCACTCACATTCTGATTCCCACTCCCCTCCGAAATTAGTTTAAACCCTCCCCAGCAGCACTATTAAACCTGCCGGCCAGAATATTAGTCCCCCTGGGATTCAAGTGCAATCCGTCCTTTTTGTGCACGTCACACCCGCCCCAAAAGAGGTCCCAATGATCCAGAAATCTAAATACCTGCCCCCCTGTTCCAATCCGTCAGCCACGCATTTATCCTCCATATCATTCTATTCCTATTCTCACTGTCGCGTGGCATAAGCAGTAATGCTGAGATTACTACATTTCAGGTCCTGCTTTTCAACTTCCTTCCTAACTCCCTGTAGTCTTCTTTCAGGACCTCTTCCCTTTTCCTACCTATGTCAATGGTACTCATATGTACCACGACCTCTGACTGTTCTCCCTCCCTATCTTGGAGACGATCAGAATCATCCCGGACCCTGACACCTAGGAGGCAAACTACCATCCGAGTTTCTTTCCTGCGTCGACAGTAACGCCTGTCTGAACCCCTGACTATGGAGTCCCCTATCGCTACGGCCTTCCTTTTCTTTTCCCTGGAAATTCTGTGACCCAGTCTCTGTTAAGAAAACAGGTGTACACAATGTAGAAAATTATAGGCGATTTGGTAATAAATGCATCGGGTGGGGTGATATTTGGATTAGGTTTCCAATGTTAAAGAAGCATTTGATATGCACCCCCACCCCGCGAAAACATTTAGCGTTCACCGTAATCTCTTTAAAACATAACACGGGGCGGCGGGATCAGTACGTCGACGCAGTATTGAGTATGCTGCCGCCATGTTCAAAAGACTAAAACGAATGCGATATGATGCTGGCTTCAAGTTGAAGGTTGTTGATTTTTCTAAAGGAACGAATAATTCTGCATCTGCTAAGAAGTTTAGTGTAAACGAGAGAGAGTGAGAGAGTGGAGAAAGGCAGAGGACACGCGGAGGTAAATGCCAAAGACGAAATGTGCAAACCGCAGGAAAACATGCCAGTGGCCTTAACTGGAAGAAAAAGTTCTAGAGTGGGTGAATCACCAGCGATCGTCCAGATACATTGTTAATAGAGAAATGATTCGAGTTCAAGTGTTGAAATCGACCGAAAACCACCGTGAGGGCAGCGAAAATTTCAAAGCTACGCGAAGTTGGTACACCCGATTTATGAATAGACGTGATCTTGCGCTGAGACAAAGAACAAAGATTGCTCAGAAAATTCCGGCGGACTGTTGTTGTTTACGTTCAAGATCACTGCTAGATGGACACAGCGGGTTGTTTGAAGTGAGGTAAAGAGCTGTAGCGTCGACGTTCCAAAGGTTTCAGGAAGGAAAATATCGTTACATGTCTGGGACATGTTCAAAGCGCACTTGTCAGGTGAGACAAAAGCAGCATACGAAAGCTGAAAATACGGTTATTGCAGTCATCCCCGGTGGTTTGACCTCCGCGCTCCAGCCACTGGATGTGAGTTTAAACAAACAAAAAAATTCATGCGTCGACAGTGGAACCAAATTGACTCAAAAACAGCCAATAAATACGACCTGCCGTATATTCGTTTTTCCAAAGCTGGCGCCGACCCCTTAGCCGACCCCTAACTTTACGACAAAAAATGAGGGTCATATTTTCGGCTTATACACCGGAATTTACAGTAAATGAACGTTTTGTTGCATGATAGTAGGCTTAATAATCCCCATTACCACCACTGAATGAATAGGTTTGCACACCGTACTGGGAACATTGCCTCAGCATAATCCAGTCCGGATCTATCGCCTTTATTGCCTTAAAGATACATTACTTTAATGCGTTACCTCCCCTATAATTACACAATTGTACTTTGTTATGCACACTCTAAAACTTTTTAATAAATCTCAATTCCACACTGTTTGTTAGGATAGTGGAATAAATCAATGTCAAAGTCTTTCTCGATTTATCGGTGCTGCGGGACACTAACAGTCATTACCAAATATATCTGACTTTTGACTTTAAAATATCTCGATATACTGTTAATTTATTGTGTCCCTTGGAACACCATTCATAGATCTGACGAAAATCAGAGTGCTTGTCGCTTGCCTGGTTGCATTTGGTTGGCACGTCTCGCGAAATACCCTGTTCATACCCAGTAATAAATTAAGAGGTACTTTAATTCTTCACTTGCCGCCTTTTTTTTCTTGTACTTGCGCAAAGTCGACTGTAAAGAATGTAATTCTGAAATTTATAAAGGCTGCTTTGTGTTACGACCTAATGATATGTTCCTACAGGAACACATTCAAATCAATGTACTTTCATCTGCGGTACATATACCGTGTACTGCTCTCCGGCGATCATTTGTCTATATCAGTTCAGTATGATCATCCGCAGGCACTGATATCACATTTTCCTGAGCAATACCTCTCAGATGCTTAATCACAAAGGAAGTAGTGCATGTTATATTTCTGTTTCAGTTTCCTACCTTGTTTCCTTAAATTGCGAACTTTCTCTGGTCCTACATGGGGAATGCGCCAAGAGTAGTACAGGGTTCTTGCTGTCAAGAGATGTTTGGTACGAGGCTGCCTATCATCATCATAACCGTACGGAGGAGCGTCGCTAACTCCCCTCCTGTTTTAAAATCCCATATTATTTCTCTCTGAAAGGGCAGGTTGGCCCTGAGCTTTTTTATCTGTTTTGGAAACGTCTTCTGATCTCAAGTGTCATGTTTCTTTTGCAATAATGATTTAGGACTAACATTCCTAGTGTTTTTAAATCCGTGCTATTTTTCCCAATCCCATTTTGCTACATGCTGCAATGCTTCTCATCATTCACACTGTTCTACAATACGAGGGGTGATTGGTACGTTCGTGGCCTAAAGTCCATTTTTCACAGACAGTGCAATGCTCAGTTAACTGAAACGGAAATACCACAAAAGTTATACTTCAAACTTTCTGAATCTTTCTGCATAATCACTCAAAGAGTTGAACTGCACATTCATGTAATGAGAGCTTTATAACTCATCTCCTTCGACGTTAGGCCGAACTTATCAATCACCCTCCCTCCCTCCCTCCCCTCCCCCCGGATGCTATCTGCAACTGATACAAATGCATCATTGTCCACGCTCCTCGCCCCCACTCTCCTTGTAAGTAATCAAGCTCCCCCTTAAGGTGAAAATTTTCTCTTCATGCCGGACACTTTCTCATGCAACGCATCATGGCTTCTGCTCATCATTCCCCCTGTACTTTAGATTGCTGCAGATATTCTCCCTAATACTCAGTTAAACATCTTTATGCTCTGACATCATTGAAATACCACACGTCAAATTTTCCTGTGGAGTATCATCCACATCTTAATCATAGTTTTTAAATAATATATATTTATGTTCATTCATACCTCCATAACCAGCGTGGTCTACCTCATGAGGACAATTCCTCGAAACGTATTTCGCCATCAGAATATTTGAAAATAAAAAAAATTGTGAGGGTGTGAAATTATGGGTCACATTAATTTCCGACATACTGAGTGGGAGAAGCCAGTGACTAATCGATTAGAGGAAAGTGAATTAATCAAAACGTTAAATTATTGTTTTTTTAATCCAGCATGTTCATGCACTAACACGAGAAGAATTCTGTCTAGATATGATATTCTTTAACAATCAGGATAGAAGTATGAGTCCGTATGTTTTTGAGCCTTTAGGAACAAGTGATCATAACGTTGTTAGTCTCGAAGTTTTTTTATGAGAGTACATCTTTCATAGTCCAGTCCATGAAGAACTCTATCCGGTTCACGGTCCAGTCCGTACACCGGACTCCTGGTATTCCGGCTGTCCGTTAATTCAGTTGGGCTTAATCACAGGCATCTTATTTTTATATTGGGCTGGATTATAAGTGGTCGTGGGTTCGAGTGTGGTGGCTCGTCCGCTTATGACATACATGTTAAATGGTAGGGCATTGAAAAATGCGGTAGAACAGAGTGGAACAGATGAGGAAAGTTCAGTTCTTTTCGAGGTAGTAGTTTGAGTATCCTTGGAGAGAGAGAGAGAGAGAGAGAGAGTTGAGAGGTGATGCCGTTGCCGTCGATCTTCCAGCTGTATTCTGAAGTCCTGACTGTGTGTCTGAAAAGAGGATGCCATCTTGGACAAGGTCTCCCATCCACTCCATAATGTACTGGTTAGGCACAGGCGGACATTCAGCCAGAGACGCATTGTACCGAGATGTAACACTGAGCATCATAGGAAGTCATTCCTGCCTGTGGCCATCAATCTTTACAACTCCTCCCTCGGAGTGTCAGCCACCCTGAGCCAACAGGCTGGTCCTGGACTTATTTCCCCTTGGCATAATTTACTTATTATTATTTAATTATATATGTATTTTATACTGCTATATTTCTACACTATTCTTGGTTGGTTCGACTATAACGAAACCAGTTTCCCTCGGGATCAATATAGCATTTCTGTCTGTCTGTCTGAATGTGGCCAGGATACCTACGACCGTCCTTCAGTGGTGGATCTGTCACCCAGGCTGGAGGGGACACACAAACAATTCCCCACCGGCCGCATCTTCACACATTGTGAGACACTGGTCGATTCCTCCGAATCGATCCTCCAAAACCTCCAACAACTAAGCTCATTATGTGTCCCGTGGTGTGTCTGTCTGTGTCTCAGCAGACTGCTTCTTATTCCCCATGCTGGACACCGGCTCTGCAAACCATCAACCGGGCTCCTCCCTGCCGTCTCCGTAAGAATCTCAACAAGCAGGCAAAGTGTCCTTGGAGGAAAGATAAATAATCAGCTGAAGAACCACAGCAGTAAGTCCTATCTCTCTCTCTCTCTCTCTCTCTCTCTCTCTCTCTCTCTCTCTCCCTCTCTCTCTCTCTCTCTCTCTCTCTCTCTCTCTCCTCTCTCTCTCTCTCTCTCTCTCTCTCTCTCTCTCGCTCCTCTCTCTCTCTCTCTCTCTCTCTCTCTCTCTCTCTCTCTCTCTCTCTCTCTCTCTCTCTCTCTCTCTCTCTCTCTCTCTCTCTCTCTCTCTCTCTCTCTCTCTCTCCTCTCTCTCTCTCTCTCTCTCTCTCTCTCTCTCTCTCTCTCTCTCTCTCTCTCTGTCGTCTGCACTGGACGCCTTCCCCTCTCTCTCATTAACAGTGTCCAAAAGCCAGTCTCATTCTCCTGAGACTGAGAATTCCTGAGAATTTAAAGTGATTGTCCACAGAAAACATGAACCCAAGGGTTACAAAACAGGAGACATGTGAAATGATTAAGCGAAACATGAGGGAAACCTCTTCACCCAGATTTTGGCCGGAGTGTAAACCATGCTGCCAGCGCAATTGAGTTTTGAGATTCCGATGTCAAGTTTTAAGAGATGATTAGATGAGTACATGGTTGAAAGGGACGTGGATTACCATGGTCCGGGTGCAGGTCGATGGGCGAAGGCAGTTTAAATGATTCCTTACGGGCCTGACGGGCCGAGTACCCTGCTTCTGTGCAGTGGTTTCATGTGGCTGTCTGACTGTATGTCTGGGTTAGAATTTTAGTGTCTCACAGCACGACAAATCTAGACCAATCTAGAGAGTCGTTGATACTGTTCGATCCCTCTGTCCTTGCACACACTGAAGCATGGAGACTGAATAAAATAGATGGTTATAGCATCAGAAGATGCAAGAGCAGATGTGAGATGATGAAGGGCGCATCACGCTACAGATAAGGCGGTAAAGACAGTAGTTCCGTGTTGGAGGTGGGTGTGGCAGAGGTACCAGACAGCAGTAAACAGATCTGTTGCTTCAGCGGTGGTAATTAATCCGAATCCTATCCTTGGTCAGAAATGCTGGAAGTCTTTGGAGGCTTGGAGTTGCGGGGACGTCATGTTTTATTTGTGTTGAATATTAACTCGTGGACTCGTATTCCCTGCTGCGTCTTTCTCTGTCTTGGAGTCTTTATTAAATGTTGTATGATTCCAATAACAGATATTTGTTAACGATTGATCAAATAGAATCATGTCATTTTCTGCGGTATTTAGAAAATGTGAATGCATTGCAGATTTAAAATATAGCACGAGGTTTGGACATAAGTGAGTTCAATTGAAAGAGAAAGAGAAAGATAACGGACATAAATTGCTTTATGCAAGTTTGTGATTCATTTGTTTTGCTGTGTTTTTAGTTTGTATCGTTTTGCATATTTCAGTTATTATTATCTTCAGAAGGAGACACGGATTTCACACTGGTCATGTGGATTCAGGGTTAAATCGATCGAGATTTGAGCGTATCTACACCCGATACGATAAAACCACGATTCGCAGGTGTTGGGATAAATTGGTGCGTACTTAAAGTGGGAATTTAGAATGGTCACTTTGGAAGGCTGGTTATTTTAATGAGCACCAGAAGCTGCTCTGAACACTTATAGCTGCTGGTTTCCAGGTGTAGGTCTCCATTGGAAAGGTTGTTTTGATGTCATTGCAGCTTCTGTCCTGTAATATGTAAATGACAGGTCTGTTTAGATAACGTGGCGGTGCAGTCAATAGCTCAGGATTGTTTACGTCATCAGCCCTAATTCCATAACTTATCCAGCTGCTGCCGTGTGGTCACATTAAATTGATTATTGCCCGCAGCCCTATTTCTCAGAACACTGCAACTGCAGAATCCAAAAGTTGTAAAATGTCGCAAAATTTCCACCCTCTTAGCAGGACGCGGCTGACCGCTGTCATCCAGCCAGTATTAACTCTATGTATTACATCATCTGCTTTCCGTGAGGAAGCCAATTCTGAATCAACACAGGATTACCTAGATCCGATGCACCCTGACTCTCTGAATTAATAGACCTACATCGACCATTCAGTTTCTTATGTTTGTTTTATTTTCACATTTACAAATAATTCAGTCGGGCTCGTGTAGGACAATATACCTCTCAAAGAGACATGTTGATTATCCGTAGTAATACCACGTTTCTCCAAGTACTCATAAATTCTTCTTCAATTATCCCCTGCAATAGTTTATCCACTACTGATGAAAGACTCACTGGTCTATACTAGCAACGAGTATCCATATTATCTTGCTTCAACAAATGAGTAACATTTGCCACCTTCTAATCTTCTAATTCTTCTTCCGTGATTATAGGTTCTACTCCATAACCCTACCTGACCCTTTCTCCCTAAAACTTAAGTACATTTATTTCTTCCGCTTGACGAGTTGTTACAACTTTACTGTCACCCAGGGTTACTTTATGCTATCATCCTTGCCCGGCGTCAATGAGATAAACACTTACCGAACCCCATGTCAGTGCTCCCTAAACAATCTCCACAGATATTGTGCATTTCTCTGAGTACATCATTTCTCAAAGTACGTTCCCAAGATCCTGACACGAAGCCCCATAATTCGCATAATTCCAATTAAACACCCTCCATGCTCCCTGGTCCTATCCATGAGCAAGTTAAATAGATGGCAGATCTGCCTTATTGCTCTGAAATGCTGTCCCACCGGGAGATCCGTCACCTGATGCGTTTCCTTTTCTAACGTTATATCCTGTATGGACTGTTCGCTAGTCCGCCGGTCTTCATATAGTGACATGAATGCTTCCTGGACTCAACTGAGAAATTATGCCATACCTAGACCTTTTACTCCGGAGAGGTGCCAAAGAATATTGTGGACGTTTCAGTTACTCGTGCCAATAACATGGCAGATGTCCAATATTCGCTTCCCGAATCGGCTCTTTACCGTTCCCGTCGTATTTATTTGGTTAATGTGGTTGGCGGTTGCATAGAATTTTTCCAATGGGGTGATCGCATCCTTTATGTTTCTGTGTTAGTCTCACAGTCTATTACTAAGCAAACGCTTCACGTTCCTCTACCTTGCTGCAGCTGCGATACTACCCCTGGTTTCCCATCGCACTCACTTTACACTCTGCTACCCGACCCTGTCCATTCTGAAACATCTAAAACACGGAAAGTCCTGAAGCCATTCCTGGCCTCGTGACTGTCGTGTGTCTGTGATATTTCGGAACACACTTCAACCAATGTAACAATCACGCGAGCAGCATTGAACGTTTGTATCGCTACCTACCTGAATGTATGAAGTCAGCAATCTTCCGCCAATTCTGCAATTCCAGGAAGACGAGGCATATGATCGCTTGAATGAATAGCATATTTGTCAACTCAGTTCATTGTAAAACGACTTTATTTGAAAACTCCGCTAAAGGGCCATTAGAGGCGGGCGTTATCTACACAGATGGCCATTTAATGTAAACACATACTTCATTCCATTCCTCAGCTCTTCTCTGAATTTCCTCTGTGTCAGTGTACAGATACAAGTATTGCTGCACATGCTCAGAAGCTGCAGCATGTACCCAAATTGTTGCAGGATGTATACGGGGGAACTGAAATATCTGTCCAGGTAAAAATAGTTTTGCGTTTGCCATTTTAGAGAATGGGCTACATAGTGCATCCAAAATAATATGAAATTAGCTGATATAGAAAACAACAAAATCATCGATTTTCTGCGTTTTTCCTCCTCGGCATCTTTCTGATTGTCGCTACTGTGCCGAAGTCTTCTGCGGACTTTATTGGCCGCAATGATATGTCTTAGGGTTAACCCGTTAAACACTACAATTAATCCGATTGGTAGCAATGGTGTTAAAATACTCTCAATTAATTCGTATCCTCTCCATACAGGTGAAGTAGCGTATTCATATGAGCCGATGCACCGCCATGGCGTGTTGTCAATGATGACGTAAGGTTCAAGGACAAAGTAAACCGGGGCACTTCTCCCGCAGCTCACTATAACCACGGTCACAATAACCACCGTTGCTGTTCTCTCAGTGCAATATCGTTCCCGGAGATTTCGACAGCAGATTGCAATGAAACGATCGAACGTAAAACTGACCGTAAACCAAACAGAACAGTCCATTGCTACCATCCCGAATACAAGTGTCAGAGCGCATACAGGAGTGATGAGCAGGGATCTGGAATACATGTAGATATTGTTGGTCTGATCCACTAAAGCAACAATGATAACCACCATCAGTTCCGCTGTTGCCATTCCAACCAGGTAACGGGTGATGCATTTCGAGAGTCCGCACTTTCCCCGAGATAGGATCACGATCGCCGTTAAATTAACTGCAGGAAATGTTTAAACAAATTAGAAGTACGGTCATCTCACTCAATGCCCCCATTTTACCGATGCTATGAAGGGTATGATTTGTTTGGAAATGGAAAGCAGAAGATCTGTGTGTGCGGCCTCCGTCGCTGCACACCGGCTGTAGGACAATTACGAATGTGAGTGCCAGTGGATTGGTGACATTCCGCAGTTTTAAGTAAGGCATCCGAGTTCCAATACACACGTACCGGCGAACGGAAGATCGTAAACAACCCCATTTCCATTATTTGGGGTGAAACAGTTGAAGAGATTCTTTGCAGCGGTGACAAAGTGAAATGTAAAGATACAACACACAGTTTATCATTTACTGACTTATATAAGAACAGATCTACGTATCGAAAAGAGACTGGACCGCCATTTAACTAAGCTGCCACGTTGTTATAAGGTCAAAGTTATACACTGATAGAAAATCGGACCTTGAAAAGCATAGACCAGCTTGACTTCAGAAAGCCTAGCGAGCTGAAATTATGAAACAATTTCAATATCGGTACGAACGTTATTGACAAAAGAAAAAAACGACTTCGATCAAATTACGAAAATGAAAATAAAGCAATCAGGTGCTTGAAAACTCTATTCCGGAAACACTATTCAGCTGATGGTAGTTTCTGTGCTTTGTAACAGTGCGGATACCGCAGCAGAGTAACAGCAAGAGGAAGGCACCATGCATAACGTAACCAGCTCCGGCATCTTACCTGGGATACCAACCGCTACAAGTGTGGGGTAGAAAATGCTCGCGATGTAGTAAATCGCCGGATAGCCCATCTTCCGTCAGAAGCAGAGTTCAGCTGTAGGGAACTGCTCAGGTGGACTAGTGATCGGTTTAGAAGACTTTTATTGAGGTGAGAACAATTCCCTGAGGTAATTAACGTGGCTATCACGTCAGGGACATTAATCACCAGTAAGTGCACAAACACTTACATTAAACTATTTTTACTCACTGCTTCCGTCATGAATATGACTCCTCAAGGGATATTGCAATCTATTTACTTCAAATAAAATACTATGCGAATTTTCCACGTTATTTTCCATGGTACATGGCTTCAGCTATTTAACTAGATTTTTTTTTTTAAATAACTCTGTTACTTTTAATGTAGTATTCATCTTGAAGTCTAGTTACTTTGTAATATTTGACGGAGCACATTCGCTTCTGAATTTGAGGGAAGGAGATTGTTCTGGCAGGGGGACTGGAGAACACTTCTTTATTAACGGAGAACATTCGTTAATTATTTTCTTTAGTTCGTCCAGTCATTTCGGGCGGTTTGTGTGATGTAAATCACAGTGACAGTTGACATGTGTTACAATAAACTGCACCGCACATATTCCTCCAAACAGGTTAAACGATCCACAGTGATAGTCCAGAGACCTCTGATCAAAAGGGGAACGTGTCCGCAGTAGATTATCGAGGGCTGTTGACAGTTTGAAGAACAATGTTTTCCAGCGCACACATGGGGCGTTTGGCAGGAACATTACCTCAGCTCTGCTTCAAATTTATCCTTCCAAAATGAATCACTTCTTTCCCTTCCGGGTTGAATTCCATCTGTATCTGTTTCAGCGCTGCCCTGCGTCCTGACAATGTCCTGTTGTAATCTGTGACAAACTACTATACTGTCCATAATTTCACGAAATTCCAAATCATTGAAAGTACAATAAACCATTCTTCCACCTCCTCATCCAAGCCATTAATAAAAACACGAAAAGCCTTGGATCTCAGGAATAATTCTCCGCAGGACACTTGTCACCAACATCCAGGGAGAAAACGCTCCGTCCACAACTATCCTCTGCCTTCTGTGGGCGTCATTCCTGAATCCACCAGCCAACTTTCCCTGGATACCAAACCTTCTGACGATATGAATGGTCCTACCATTGATTTCCTTAACGCCTTGTTGAAATCCAATCATATCAGTCAATTATCCACCACTTTATTTCCAGAACACTACGGAACAAACACGTTCTCCCATCAGTTTTCCTCTTCCAATTTTCAACACACACACACACACACACACACACACACACACACACACACACACACACACACACACACACACACACACACACACACACACACAGACACAGACACACACACACACACACACACACACACACACATACACACACACACACATACACTCACACACACACACAGACACACGCACAGACAGACACACACACACACACACACACACATACACACACACACACATACACTCACACACACACACACACACACACACACACTAACCTACACTTTACTCTTCGTTCTTTAGCCATCCTATAACCCTATTCCCGCTTATCCATCATAACCTATAAAAAACCCTGTATCCCTTCAGAAAACTAGAAGTAACCTAACGTGCGCCCTCACATCCATGCCTTTTAATGTGAATTCCTGCACCCCCATTTCACTTAGATTAATTCTCATCATCTCCTTCTGTATCCCGTACTCCTTGCAACTTAGAATTTCATGTTCTACTGACTCCTCTTCCTGACTTTCCTCACACAAATCGGTCTGGTGTTTCGTTTAGTGCACTGTGTCCGTGCCTTAAACTAGTCCACACAGTTTCCTCTCCTCCATTGTCTCCGCCTTGGCTCGGGAGAGTGCAAAGTTGTGAACTGTTCTTATCCTCGGCGAACAAACGGGAAGTGGTTGCTCGACGTACTGCCGGAGCAACTGCTCCTTCATCCACGTCACCGTCGATTACCTGAAATATAGATCTAAGAGGGTCGTCTCATCTCGGTCCAGTGAATCCCATTGACAGTGTTCTCTGGAACTCAGCTACTACAGGACATTCACTATCTCCAAGGGGTTTGAGTTTGTTAATATGATACTAACCCAACTTGTTCGGAGCGGTCTGAAGTCGATATACTGATGGACCGGCTCTGTGCACGATATTATATGTTCCGACAAATCGCAAAGCTGTAAAGGGGCTTGGCTGATGTAGAGAAATTATAAACTTCTGTCCTATTTCCAACTCCAGCAGTTTTGTTTGCACCTCGAAATAAACTTTGCTCTGCTGATCCTTCTGTCTCCTATTATGTGCGGCAACATAATGGGCCACCTCAGTAGAGTCAATTAATTGCTGCTTGCATTTGTCCTTTCCAATGCCACCATTCTCGGTTACTGATAAATCTAGCCCAAACAAGGATTTTAACCCTTTCGTTTTAACTAACATTGTCATTAATGTTATGCTCATCCATTTAGCAATTGCACTGTATTATGGTCGATAAGGGATACCAACTGTGCTTTACCCCAAACACTTCCACTAAATTTTGTATCACAAGTACTGGGCAGAGGGTACCATGACTGGTCTAGAGTGCTTGTCAATCGCCAATGGGTAAAAACACTCTCCAAATAAAATCGTGGCTGTAAAGTCTGCAGCTTTTATTACATATTTGAGTTAGCTTCTCTCCACTTGATGAAAGCATCCACTAATTTAGACCTCCAGGGAATGGAGATGACAATGCAACAAAATGATCCTGGAAGATAACACATGTTCCTTCTACGGAGCTTATTTTAAAATACCTCTATAGCCAATTCATCTGGGTTATTACTGGGCTCAAAACAAACAATTCTTAAAATAATGTTGTAAATATCCTCGCAAATTCGGCTGTTAACACAGATTCCATTGGTCTATCTGCCCTGGATGCCCACAAATGTCATAGAGAGAATACATCATTTGGTTTCTTCCACCAGAAATCTACCATTATTAAGCACCATCTAATTCCGTGCCTGTATCCCTCGTTACCTCATGTACTCTTCAGAATCCTCTCCTCTTTGTACCTTTGCTAAATCCTGATCCTGTCGCTATGTCGTGACCAACTCTATGTACGTATACAGTTTGGTGGTTTCTCTGACAGCCATACTTCTACATGTGAATTCCATTTCATCAACCAACTTGATTCTGGTATGGCCAAATCATCAGCCTTCCAGGACCCTTCCGGGTATGTCTTTAACTGAACCCTTGCCTTTTTTCATCCTTCTTGTCTTTTCAAGTATTTAATTCATCAAGGGAGCCGATGATAAAGGCTTGTCTACTATTGGGCTATAAACTCTAGACTCATATAATAATAAATATTCAGTCAAAGTCCAAAGTGTAAGGTAAGGGAAACAAGTGGGGAAGTTATGGAAAACAAAACGATTAAAGAGGACGATGTACTGGCGCTTTTGAGGAATATTAAAGTGGATAAATCTCTGGGTCCTGACAGGATATTCCTGAGGACATTTAGGGATGTTGTTATGGAGGTAGCAGGGTCTCTGACATAATTATTTAAAATGTCATTACATACGGGGATGGTGCCGGAGGATTGGCGTATTGCTCATGTTGTTCCATTGTTTCAAAAGGGTTCTAACAGTAAAGCTAACAATTATGGGCTTGTCAGTTTGACGTCAGTGGTAGCTAACTTAATGGAAAGTATTCCCAGCGATGGTATATATAAGTATCTGGATAGACAGGGTCTGATTAGGAATAGTTTGAATAGATTTGTGCGTGGAAGGTCAAGTTTGAAAAATCTTATTGAATTTTTTGAAGAGGTTGCGAGAAAAGTTGACGAGGGTAAATCAGGAAAATAAAACCTAAGGCTCAAAGAGGGGTGTTTCTCCTTTGAGATGTTGTCTTTATGGACTTCAGAAAGGCCTTTGACAAGGTTAGTTAGGATGGTTCAATCGTTAGTTATTAATATTGAAGTAGTGAAAAGGATTCGACAGTGGATAGATGGGAGATCCAGAGAGTAGTGGTGTATACCTCTTTGTCAGGTTGGAGACCGGTGACAAGTGTTGTGCCTCAGGGACTCAATGCGACCAATGTTGTTTGTCATGCACATTAATGATCTGGATGATGGGGTGATAAATTGAATTAGTAAGTATGCAGATGATACTGAGGTAGGTGGCGTTGTGGTTAATGAAGTAGGTTTTCAAAGCTTGCAGAGAGATTTAGGCCGGTTAGAAGAGTGGGCTGAACGATGGCAGGTGGAACATTGCTGATAATTATGAGGTGCCACATTCTGGTAGGAATATTCCAAATAGGACATACACGGTATATGGTAGGGCATTGAAGAATGCAGTACAACAGAGTGATCTAGGAATAATGGTGCATATTCCCTGAAGGTGGAATCTCATGTGGATAGGGTGGTGAAGAAAGCTTTTGGTTTGCTGCCCTTTATAAAACAGAGCATTGAGTATAGGAGTTGGGAAGCAAAGTTAAAAATGTACAAGACATTTGTAAGGCCGAAATTGGAGTATTGTGTACAGTTCTGACCACCGAATTATAGGAAATACGTCAACAAAATAGCGAGAGTATAGAGTAGATTTACAAGAATGTTACATGGGATTCAGCTCCAGAGTTACAGGGAAAGGCTGAACAAGTTAGGTCTTAATTCTTTGGAGCGTAGAAGGTTGAGGGTGGACTTGATAGAGGTATTTAAAATTATGAGGGGAGTAGATCGAGTTGACGTGGATAGCGTTTTTCCTTTGAGAGTAGGGGAGATTCAAACAAGAGGACATGATTTGAGAGTTAGGAGGCAAAAGCTTAAGGGTAACACGAGAGGAATGTCTTTACTCAGATAGTGTTAGCTGTGTGGAAAGAGCTTCCAGTAGATGTACATAAGAACATAAGAGATAGGAGCAGGAGTAGGCCAATCGGCCCCTCAAGCCTGCTCCGCCATTCAACAAGATCATGGCTGATCCAATCTTAACTCTAGTTTTCACCGAATCCCACAAGACAACAGTGCCAACCAACAGGGCACCATTCCGCCCATTTTGTTTTATTATTCGTCTCGCCCAAACCGATGTGATCACCCGGGGAAAAACAACCGAGTTGCCAATTGAGGATAAAAAATCTGGAAAATTCCTCACCAATCCAACTGGCCCAAGAGATCACATGGCTGATCTAAACCTAGCCTCATGTCCATTTACCTGCTGGCTCACCGTATCCCCTAATGCCATTTTTATCCAGGAAAATGTCTATCTCCGTTTTGAATTTATTGAGTATCCACAGCTCTCTGGGGCTGCAAAATCCACAGCCCCACTACCCACTGAGTGAAGAAATTTCACCGCATCTCAGTCCTGGAACAGCATCCCATTATTTTAAGATTATGCCCCCTAGTCCTAGTTTCAGCCATCATTGGGAACATTCTCCCCGCATCCACCCGATGAAGCCCCTTCACAATCTTATATGGCAGAGGCAGGTTCGGTATTGTAATTTAAAGTAAAATTGCATAGGTATATGGACAGGAATGGATAGGAAGATTATGGACTGAGTGCGGGCCAGTGGGACTAGGTGAGTGTAAGCGTTCAGCACGGACTAGAAGGGCCGAGATGGCCTGTTTCAGTGCTGTAATTGCTATATGGTCATATAAAGCACATGCGTATGCAGTAAATGAAATGAATCTTCCTGTCTGGAGACTCGCCTCGCTTTGCCTTCCTGCCTGGACCCTCGCCTTGCATTGCCTTCCTGTCTGGAGACTCGCCTTGCATTGCCTTCCTGTCTGGAGACTCGCCTTGCCTTGCCTTCCTGTCTGGAGACTCTCCTTGCCTTGCCTTCCTGTCTGGAGACTCTCCTTGCCTTGCCTTCCTGCCTGGACTCTCGCCTTGCATTGCCTTCCTGTCTGGAGACTCGCCTCGCTTTGCCTTCCTGTCTGGAGACTCGCCTTGTATTGCTTTCCTGTCTGGAGACTCTCCTTGCCTTGCCTTCCTGTCTGGAGACTCGCCACGCCTTGCCTTCCTGTCTGGAGACTCTCCTTGCCTTGCCTTCCTGCCTGGACTCTCGCCTTGCATTGCCTTCCTGTCTGGAGACTCGCCTCGCCTTGCCTTCCTGTCTGCAGACTCGCCTTGCCTTGCCTTCCTGTCTGGAGACTCGCCTTGCCTTGTCTTCCTGCCTGCAGCCTCGTCTCCCCTTGCCTTCCTGCCTGGAGCATCGCCTCGCCTTGTCTTCCTGTCTGGAGACTCGCCTCGCCTTGTCTTCCTGTCTGCAGCCTCGCCTCGCCTTGCCGTCCTGTGTGGACCCTCGCCTTGCATTGCATTGCTCCACTGCCTGGAGCCTCGCCTCGCTTCGCCCGTTTCTGGAGCCTCGCTTGTCTGGAACTCTCTGTCCATGTCCAGGCCTGCGCTAGACAGGTCCGGCCATCTTGCCACTACATAGCGTTGGGAACTGTCTCGTCTGGTGTTCTCTGTAATGAGTCCCGGCCCTACGTCCAAGGAGGGGTCCCGGTTCTTTGTTCAGTGTTAAGAGTCCCGGCCCTACGTCCTGTACCTTAGGAGGGGTCCTAGCTTGGTGTTCATTGTTCCTGTCTCTCCGTAGCCTCCTTGTTCTCGTCATCTCTATGTGCCTCGCCCAGCACGGGAGTATCTTGCCCAGCCCGGTGCTGGGATTCCCTCGTCCTGTGCTGAGTTTCCATTGTACCGTCCAGGAGTCTGTCGTCCCATCCTGTCCCTCGTCCTTGTTCTGTACCTCGTCAAGTCCTCGCCTCTTCTGGACTTCGAGCCGGAGTCAAGACCCAGATTCTCCGAGTCCTTAGTTCCATGTCTTGGAACCCTATCCTCGTCTAGTCCAAGACCAGGCCCGGAATCCTTGTCTCGTCAGGGTCCACTGTCATGCCCAGTGTCCTTTCTTCTTCACTTCCCTTGCTTCCTTCTCACGCCTCGTACTGTTCCTGGTATTTCAGTGTCTGTGTCTTGCTTTTGGGTCCACTCCCTTTGCCCCCGTATGACAGAGTGTTCTTTTCGTTGTCTAATTCGCAATATCCATGCAGAGTTTGCTGATTTCACATTGCACCCTGACTGGTGTTTGTAGGCTATACATTTCAGATCACATTTCCTCTTCGGCAGCTCCGACTTCTCTGCTGAACGTTTGCCAGCAGTCACATCTTAGTCTGCATATGCTTAGTCTGTCGGTAACGGAGACCAGCTGGCGATGACAGCTTGAAACACGCTGACACGTTGGGCCGTATCCTGTCTCTGTGTTCTATGACACGTGATACTCAGCACGTCAGAATTGCATAAGTAGTGTCTAGGCCGATATATTTTTTGAGTGAAAACACTAAAATAGATCCCGTATTTCAACAGAAATCGAGAATTGAATAAAAAGCGAAAACAACAATATAAAGACAGAGAAGCGGAAATCTGCAGATGCTGAAAATCCAAGCAACAGAATGAAAAAGCCTATGGACTTGGACAAACGCAGGAAAATCGCTGGAGCGTAATATTGTCGATCTAATGTTAATTGGAGATGTATCACAGGAAAGGGTCAGGGCTTTTTGGAAGAACTTTGTATCCGTTCTAGCCACTGGATCGGTCGGGCAGGATGAAAAGCAGCCAATGTCATTCCGTTTTTTTTTTAAGGAGAACATGGATAATCCATAGAAATTGAGGCGGGTGAGTTTCCCATGTGTAACATGAAGCGGTCGGAGAAGATTTTAGGGAGATCATGGTCTCTATAAGGTATGCTAATTATCGACATTCCGTATCCGGCCAGCGGAACATGTCATGCGTTAAATAAAACAACTACTCAGAGTTTGGAGGAGATCCCGGATCTGATTGGTGGGTTTTATACAGTAAATGACAGCATTTATTTTGTTAAAGCGTTTGAGAAGGCCGCTCATTGTTAGGTGCTCCGAAATGATTATGGACACGAGATTCACGGAGAATTTTAAGTTTGATTGAAAACGTCTTGATCATCGAAGAGAGTGGACAGCGGCGGAAGGATGTTCTTCTGGCTTGGCGTCGGCGATTATTGATGTTCCGGAGAGATTACCGCTGGAACGTCTGCTGTTTCTGGCCTAATTGCAAGGGGAAAGTTTAGTAGGATACATAATCACATTGATGTATAGAACGATATTGGAGTCCAAGTTGAAAGGTCACTGGAGTAGGCGTTACGTGGATATAGTGCTGAAGAAGGCAGGCAGGAGTCCCCGAAATTTACCTTGCACAGGGATAGGACCAGGGAGCATGCAATGTATCTATTTGGGGATCAGCGAATTATGGTGCTACCCAGCAGGAACTTGGGAAGGGAATTTGGGAAATGATGTACTCAGGGAAATGCGCAACAGATATTGTTGAGGGAACACTGACAGGGGGTTCAGTATAGGCTTGTCTCTTTGAGGCGGGGAAAGGATGATAGCGTAAAGTAACCGTTGGAGATAAGAAAATTGGGACTATTCAAGAGGAAGAAAGAGAGATACTTAAGATTTTGGAAGAAATGGTCAGATAAGGGGTATGGCGAGTCAAAATGCAGACAAGAAATAAAGTTAAAATAGACTTAGGAGATTTAGATGACGACTTCGGAAGGCCTTGGCGAGTTGCACTGTGAAGGACAGAAGGAGACTGGAGAGTGTGTGGGCAGATCCGAGGAAAGCCTGTGTCTGGTGTCCAAGGGGGCAGTGAAGCTCCTCACTGAATACATTGATGAACGGGAACACAGCGGAAAAAGGCAGATACGCCAGATCACGCGGACTTTCTCAAAGAGGTTGCGCTGGAAATTTGGAAAACATTATGATAGGTTATTCCCCGATAACGGAAGGGATATAGTCCAGGTAATTTTGAAAGACGAGCGAATATATTGCTGTGCTTTTGGACAGGATGCTTGTGTCGTCACTGGCCACGGAAGTGGATGTAGAACTGGATGACTGGAAGGTGGAAAATGTTATTCATTTGTAGACGAAAGTTAATAGGCATACTTCTTGGAATGATAGACCAGTGAGTCTTAAGTAAACCCACCAGTAGTGGATAAATTACTGGAGAAACTTATTGAAGAAGAACGTTATAAGTATTTGGAGAAACGTAGCCTGGCTCCGGAGAGTCATAGTAAAATGTTGTCCTTTGTGAGTCAGATTGAATTATCTGAAAAAGTGAAAATAAAACAAACAGTAGAATCAGAACTGTCGATGTGGGCGCTCGTATTTTGGTCAGGTGCTTGATCAGTTCCCCACAGTAGACTCATTCAGAAAGTCAAGAGGCATGAGGTCTGGAGAAACCTGGCCGCATTGTTTCAGAATTGGCTGACTAACAGAAGGCAGATGATGTAGTAGATAAAGTGAATTCTGGCTGGAAGACAGCGGGCAGCCGTCCTTCGTAAGCAGAGTCGACACTTCGGTACAATTTGCAACTCTATTTTGAGTCTGCAGTTACAGTGCTCCAAGAAATAGTGCTGATGGAAATAACCGATTTAATTTGACGACCCAGCAGCTGCTGGGTAATTAATGGAATTAGGGCCGACGACTTAAGCAATCGCAGTGATATTGACTGCAGCAGCACGATATCTAAGCTGACCTGTCATTTACATATTACAGGGCAGTTGCTAATTTATGGAATTAGGGCTGACGGCGTAAGCAAATTGTTGAGCTGTTGAATGCACCTCCACGTTACCTAAACCGATTTTCAATTTACATATTGCAAGGCAGATGCCGCAATGACTTCAAAGAAATATTTGCGTATGGAGTCCTACAACTTAATCCCAGCATTTCAAATTGTTCGGCTGCAGCTTCTGGTGCTTAGTAAAGAAACTAGTCAATTCCAAATTCCCAATTCAAGTACATCCCAATTTGTCCGAATGCCAGTTTACCTCCGAATCGTGGTTTTATCCCATCGGGTGTAGATACGCTCATATTTCGATCCACTTATCCCTGAATCCACATGGCCGGTGTGGAATCCGTGTCTTCCTCTGAAATGAATAATAAATTAAACATACAAAACTACACAAACTAAAAGCGCAGCCAAGCCAAAGCAAATATCCGGGCTCACACTTGTCAAACTTCAAACGCATCATAGGCAATTGGAGAATACAGAATAAACAATTTCCTAAGCTTCCACCTTCTCATGCTACAACCATCCAGTTTGCTCAGCCTCCATTCTTCGGCGTGTGCAAGGACAGAGGGATAGAACAGATTCAACGACTTCTAGTTTGGCCGGTGCTGTGAGACACTATAGTCCGAACCCGGACATAGAGCAAGACAGCCAGAGGAAACTACTTCACAGAAACTGGGTCATCAGACCGTCAGGCCAGTGGGGAATTATTTAAACTGCCTACTCCTGCCGACCTGCACCCAGACCGTGGCCATCCATCTCCCACTCTCTCATCCGTGTACTTCTTCAGTCATCTCTTAAACGTTGAAAAAATGATATTTAAGTTTTAGGAAGAAAGGATCGGGTAGTGTTATAGCGAGTCATGGTGCAGACAGAAAATAATTTAAAAATTGAATTATAAGAGGTAGAATTGGACTTGAGAATGTCTTGACGAGTTGCACTAAGGTAAATGAGTATCACGAGGATGACAAGAGAGAGTGTGGGCAGATCAGAAATAAAAAAAAAATAGTGAAATTGTGGAGGAGTGAAGGCGGCAGTGAAGCTCCTCACTGAAAACATTGATGAATGTGAACACAGCGTCAGAAGGCAGATATGCTCGGAAACGCCGACGCTAAGATAGAAGATGCGCTGGAAACTTGGAAAAAATTATGACAGAAGATTTCCCGTTGCCGGAAGGGATATAGTCAAGGAGAATTGGGAAAGTGAGCGAAGAAATTGCTGAGCTTTTGCACAGGATATTTGTGTCTTCGCGGGCCACGGAAGTAGAACTGGAAGAGTGGAGGTTGGCAAATGTCATTCCTTTCTTCAAGACAGATAATAGGGATACTCCTTGGAATTATAGACTAGTGGGTCGTATGTCTGTAGAATGTAAACTATTGGAGAAGATTATCAGAGAGGACATTCATGAGTATTTGGAGAAACGTAGTCTGGCTACCGAGAGTCATCACGGGTTTCTGAGAGGCATGTTGGTCTTTATAACCAGATTGAATTATTTGAACAAGTGAAAATAAAAGAAACAGATGAATCGCAACAGTCTACTTGTGGGCATTAATTTTGGTCAGGCGTTTGATCAGTTCCCCAGAGTAGACTCATTCAGAAAGTCAGGAGACATGGGATCTAGGGAAATCAAGCTTCGTTGACTTAGGATTGGCTTACTATCAGAAGGCAGATGATAAGAAAACATTTTAGGCAGCACTTGCATGGGGTGCTGGAGAAGTGAAGGAAACATGTTATACTAGATGATATGGGTCATCTAGTCAAAAGAAAAAAAAATAAGCTAACCAGGTTTAGAAAGCTAGGATCGGACGCGGCTGTAGAGTTACAAGGCTGCCAGGGACGAACTGAAGAATGGAATTAGGAGAACTTGAAACCTTTGCAGAAGGCCTAAATTAGGATTAAGGAAAACCCCACGACCTTCTAGTGAGAGTCGGACCGGTCAGGGAGAGAGATGAAACATACGGCTTTTTTTTGGTGGAGGTGCGTTAGGTTCTTCATGAGGACATTACTTCAATTTTCACCAGTAATTGAGATCCTGACGTTAGCGAGGGCAGTTTTAAACGGGCGTATGTGCAACAACAGGACGGGGTTTAAAAAATGTGGATGTACAAGAACTTTTGAAAAACATTCAGATAGGTAAGTCCTCTTGCGAAGTTGCGAGAAACCCCAGGTTACTGTGGGAAGTGGATGACGAGATTGCTGCGCCCTTGGCAATTACCTCTGAGTTATTACTGCCGGACATATAGTATCAGGGGATCTACTTCAGTGTTGGGCAAATTATTGGAGAACATTCTTAGAAACCGAATTTGCGAGGTTTGTGAGAACCTGATTTGAGTGAGTCAGAATGGCTTTGGGAGAGGCAGGTCATTGCTCACTGCCTGGTTCAATTCTGTGAGGATGTGACAATGCACAATGGTAAAGGTAGAAAAGTTGATCTGGTATAAATAGATTTTAATAAGGCATTTGATACGGTTAACCACGGTAAGACCGTCCATAGCGTCAGAAGGATTGAAATCCAGGGAGAGCTGACTGGTGGCTTCAGGACTGACGCCCATAGGAGGCAGACTGTAGTTGCGGATGGAGCGTTTTCTCTATGGATGTTGGTGACCAGTGGAGCCCTGCAGAGATCATTTTGAGACCCCCGGCTTTTAGTGTTTTTATGAATGATTTGGATGAGGAGGCAGAAGCGTGGTTTATTGTATTTGCAATGATGTGGAGTTTGGTGGTATTATGAATAGTATAGAACGTTGTCACAGATTACAACAGAACAGTGACAAGACACAGTGCAGTGCTGAGAAGTTACAGTGGAGTTCAACCCGAAAGGTACGAAGTGATTTTCTTTGACAGAATGGATTTGAAGGCAGAGATATTACTTGCTCGAGTCAACCGGGAGCCGCACATGAGTACGAGTTCAACAATGGAAACAGAGTGATGAGACTGTCTCCAATAAGGCGAGGGACGCGCATCAATACTGGACCACAATAGGCACGGAGTGGTACACTGCAAGAGCAGAAGGCAGTGTGATTGACAGGTGAGTTTGACCACCTCCGCTGCTCTGCACATACTTAGAGTGATAATTGTCTTATGAAAACAGGTTGAGTGAACTCGGCCTTTTCTCCATGGAGCGACAGACAATGAGGGGTGACCTGATAGAGGTGTATAAGATGATGAGAGGCATTGATCCTGTGGATAGTTAGGGGCTTTTCCACAGGTCTGAAATGTCTGCCACAAGATTCCTTAGGTTTAACGTGCTTGGAACTAGGTACAGAGGAGATGTCAGGGGTTATTTTTTTACAGAGAGCGGTGCGTGCCTGGAATGGGCTGCCGGCAACAGTGGTAGAGGCGGATACCATAGGGTATTTTAAGTCCTTTGGAAAGGTACTTGGGAGCTTAGAAAAATAGACGGCTATGGGTAACCCTAGTAATTTCTAAAGTACAGACATATTAGGCACAACCTTGTGGGCCTCAGGGACTGTATTGTGCTGTAGGCTTTCTATGTTTCCATGTTTCTATGAAAGACAATATACCTGAAAGCAAGTCAGGGGAAAAAAAGACAACTTCGTTGCAAATATTAGAACAGCCTGAAAAACTGAGGTATTTTCGCAGATTTTGCTTGTTACTTTTTTCAAACAGAGAATGGATACGAAATGGTGGTGGAATTGAGGCAGGTTTGAGAATGTCTTTAAAGTTAAGTAGACTGCATGGCAAGTCACGGGTGTGGAGTGGTCAAGACATTGACCGGCAGAGGCCAGGTCCCTGCCATACGCTCCATGCGTGCGCTGGAAAACATTGTTCCTCAAGCTGCTCACAGTCTTCGCTAATTTCCCGAGGGCACGTTCCCTTTTTGACCACAGGTCTCTGGAATATCGCTGTAGAACTTTTAGATTGCTGGGAGGAATATATTGCTGTCTATTTTATTGTAACACACGTTAGCAGTCACTGTGATTTGCATCACTCAAACCGGCCGAAATGATTGGAACAAACGAAAATAAAAGAATGAACGAATGTTCCCCTTTAATAAAGATGTGTTCTCCATCCCCTCGCCAGGACAAACTCCTCCCCTCAATTTCAGAAGCGAATGTTCGCCGTCAAATGTTACAAAATAAACCGACTTCAAGATGAATGCCTACTTTAAAAGCAACACAGATATAAAAATTATCCTATTTAAATAGCTGAAGCCAGGTTTCACGGAAAATAACATGGAAAATTCACATCATATTTTGTTTAAAATTACATGGATTGTAATATCCTTTGAGGAGTCAAACTAATCACACGGTACCAGAGTGAGTATAAATAGTTTAACATAAGTGTTTGCGTAGTTGGTTGTCACTGATGTCCCTGACGTGATAGCCACGCTGATTACCTCAGTGGAATTGCTCTCTCCTCAATAAAATTCTGCGAAACCGATCCCCAGTCCATCTGAGCAGCTGAAATTTTCCATACAACTGAAATCTGCTCCTGACAGAATATGGGATATCCGGCGATTAATTACATCGCGGCCGTTTACTATTCCACACTTGTAGCGGTTGGTGTCCCCGGTAAGATGCCGGATCTGGTTACTTTATGTATGGTGATGTCGATTTGCTGTTTCTCTGATGCGGTATCCGCACTGTTACTAAGCACAGATGCCACCATCGTCTGAAACGTGTTTCCGGAATGGAGGATTCAGGCATCTGATGGTTTTATTTCCATTTTCCATACTTCGATCGTAGTATTTTCTTCTTTTGTCAATTAAGTTAGTGTGGTGAACTATGTCCCTGTCTGGACACGCCCCCTGCTGACTGCTCCTGTGGCTCCTCCCACAGGCCCCTGTATAAAGGCGATCTGAGGCCTGACGCTCGGCCTCAGTCTCCAGGACATTATATAATGGACACTCACTCCCGTTTCCTTCTTCCAGTCAATAAAAGCCGATATCTCGCCTTACGTCTCAGTGTGAGTTATTGATGGTGCATCAGTTAGTGCCGGTGTTGTTGCTGTTTCATAATTTCACCTCGCTAGGCTTTCTGAAGTGATGCTGGTCTCTGATTTTCTCGGTCCGAGTCTCTATCAGTGCAGACGCCTCGACCTTATAACAACGTGGCGGCATATTTCCGAAACCGAGATCTGTTCTGCTGTATGTCAGTAAATGGGAGCTCGTACTTTGTATCTCCTTGATGCAACTTTGTCACCGCTATAAGTAATCCCGTCAGCTCTTCCACCTCTAATAAAGCAAATGCTGTTGTTTACTGTGGCTATCGATTGTTTTCCCGTACGTGAGTCGTGGATTCCGTTGCCTCGCTTTAAACTGCCGGAAGGTGACGAACTCACTGACACTCACATCCGTCATTGTCCTCCAGCCGGAGCGCAGCGACCGAGTCCGCACACACTGGATTCCCGCTTTCCACTTCCAAACCAACCACACACTGCAAAGCATCTGAAGAATGGGAGCATTCGGGGAACTGCTGCTGACCATATTTATATTTTGTTCCCAATTTCGTGCAGTTAATTTAACAGCGATTGTGATCCTATCTCGGGGAAAATGCGGACTCTGCAAATGCATCACCCGTTACCTGTTTGGAATGGCGTCAGCAGATGTGATGGTGGTTATCTGTGTTTCTTCAGTGGATCAGATGAACAAAATTTCCATTTATTCTAATTAAATTTCTATTTTTTTCCAATTTCTTGCAGTTAATTTAACGGCGATTGTAATCCAATCTCGGGGAAAATGTGGACTCTCCAAATGCATCACCCGTTACCTGGTTGGAATGGCAACAGCGGATCTGATGGTGTTTATCGTTCATGCTTTAGTGGAACAGACCAACAATATCTACATTTATTCCAGATCCCTGCTCATCACTCCTGTATGCGCTCTGACACTTGTACTTAGGGTCTTAACAACAGTCTGTTCTGTTTGGTTCACGGTCAGTTTTACATTCGCTCGCTTCATCGCAATATGCTGTCGAAAGCTCGGGGAACAATACTGCACTGAGCGAACAGCAACGGTAGTTATCGTGACCGTGGTTATAGTGAGCTGCGGGAGAAGTGTCCAGTTATACTTTGCCATTGAACCTTACGTCATCATTGACAGCACGCCGTGGCGGTGCACCGGCTCATATGAATACGTTACTTCACCCGTGTGGAGAGAATACGAATTACTGGACAGTATTTTAACACCATTGCTTCCAATCGGCTTAATTCTAGTGTTTAACGTGTTAACGGTAACGCATATTGTTGTGGCAAATAGAGTCCGCAGAAGGCTTCAGCACAACAGCGATAATCAGAAAGATGCCGAGGTGGAAAAACGCAGAAAATCAATGATTTTGTTGTTTCCTATATCAGCTAATTTTATATTATTTTGGATGCCCTATGTAGCCCACTCTCTGAAACGGCAGGCGCAAAACAATTTTTACCTGGACAGATATCTAAGTTCCTCAGTATACATCCTACAACAATTTGGATTCATGTTGCGAATGCTCAGCGTGTCTACCAATACTTGTATCTATACACTGACACAAAGGAAATTCAGGGAAGAGCCGAGGAATGGAATGATGTATGTGTTTACATTAAATGGCCATCTGTGTAAATAACGCCCGCGTCTAATCATAATCCAGCGAATTTTTCAAATAAAACAGTTTTACAATTTTTACAAGGTTAGGCAAATATGTCAAAAGTTCAAGCAATCAAATACCTGGCCATCTGGAAGTTGCAGAATTGGCCGAAGATTGCTGACTTTATACGGTACAGGTGGGTAGCAATACAAACGTTCTATGCTGCTGGCGTGATTGTAACCATGGTTGAAGTATGTTGCAAACTATCATAGACACTCGACTGTCACAAGCGCCGGGATGTTACAATTTTGAAAATGGACATAGTTGGGTAACAGAATGTAAAGGGAGTGAGATGGCAATTCAGGGATCGAATCGCAGATGCAGAAAAGGAGAACAAGGTGGAGCGTTGGTTTGTTAATAGGCTGTGAGACGAACAGAGGAACATGAGGGGCGAGATCACCCCACTTGAGGTATTCTTTACAGCCGCCCACCAGATTAACAAAAATAAAATGGCAACGGGAACAGTGAGGAATCCATCGGGAAGCGGAACTTGGACATCGGCTATGTTATTTGCACGGGTAAATGAAACTTCCATTGTATTCTTTGGTATCTCCTTAGGGAAAAAGGTTTAGGTATGGCATAATTGCTCAGTAATGACCATGAAGGATTCATTTCACTTTCTGAAAACAGGCGGACTAGCGAACAGTCCATACAGGACCTAATATTAGGAAAGGAAACGAATCGGCTGATAGATATCTCCGCGGGTCAGCATTTCAGAACGACAGGGCAGTACTCCCTGACATTCACTTTGTGCAGGGATAGAACATGAGATGTATTTAATTGGGGGTCTGCGATGTTTGCGGCTACCTGGTAGGAACTTGGGAACATAAACTGGGAAATTATGTACTCAGGGAAATGCACGACAGATACATGGAGATTGTTTAGGGAGCACTGACATGGGAGGTCAGTATAGGCTTCTCTCATTGACGCAGGGAAAGAATGATAGCGTAAGCTAAACCTGGGTGACAAGAAAGTTGGAACAACTCATCAAGAGGAAGTAAAAAAGGTACTTAAGGTTTAGGGAGAAAGTACCAGGCAGCATTACAGCGAGTCACAATGTAGACAGGAAAGAATTTAACAATGGACTTAGAAGAGTTAGAAGTCCTTGGAGAGTTGCACTGTGAAGAACAGTAGGAGGCTGGAGAGAGTGTGGGCAGACAAGAGGTAAAAGTGGAAAACTTGAGTCTGGTGTCCAAGGGGGCAGTGAAGCTCCTCACTGAATACATCGATCAATGTGAACACAGCGGGAAAAGGCAGATACGCCAGAACATGCCGACGCTCAGAAAGAGGATACGATGGAAACTTGGAAAACTTTATGAAGATGATTCCCCCGTGCCGGAAGGGATATAGTCCAGGTCCTTTGCGAAGGCGAGCGAAGATATTGCTGAGCTTTTGGACAGGATATTTGTGTCTTTGCTGGCCACGGAAGTATGACTAGTTGATTGGAGGGAGGGCGGCAAATGTTATTCATCTGTTGAAGAAAGATAATAGCTATATTTGTTGGAATTATAGACAAGTGAGTCTGACGTCAGTAGTGGGTAAACAATTGGAGAAGATTATTGTAGACGGAATTTATGAGTATTAGTTGTCTGGCTACTTGGAGTCAACGTGGCGTTTTGAAGGGCATGTCGTGCTTTATGGGCCAGATTGAGCAATTTGATGAAGCTTTAAATAAAACAAACAGAAGAATCAGGACAGTGGATCTGGGAGGATTAATTTTGGTCAGGCGTTTGATGAGTTCCCCGCATTCAGAGAGTCAGGAGGCATGGGATCGAGGGGAAACTGGCTGCGTTGATTCAGAACTGGCTTACTCACAGACGGCAGATAATGTAGCAGATAAAGCGAATTCTGGCTGGGAAAACTGTCCAGCACATTGTATGTGATTATTGGATATCCAGGATCTGTCGATTTTTGTTTCGTCTTTCTGCATCAGCAAAGTGGCTATTCGGTCTTTGCTAAAGCGATGTTGTTCTGTATATTGTTTGTCCGTTTCCGTGTTTTTGTGTCTGGGAGTGGGGGGGGGGTGGGAGTGAGTAAGTGAGAGAGAGAGAGAGAGAGAGAGAGAGAGAGAGAGAGAGAGAGAGAGAGAGAGAGAGAGAGAGAGAGAGAGAGAGAGAGAGAGAGAGAGTAAATGCTCATTTGTGCACTGAGGGACAGTTTGAAATGGGAAACCGCAGGGGCAAAAGTTGGGGGTCCCTGGATTGGTGTCGGTAAACACCGTATACATATGTATAATTAGACAGTAAAGACCTGAACTTTGTAAATACGTCTGCTCCGTGACTAAGCTCAGTCTTTGTCAGCAGAGCTCCGGCATTATTTCCAACAGATGAATCACTGCTGATGTGATGCCCAAGAATATTGATACATTTTTTCTTTACTCGGCCCAACATTTACATCGGAGTAAATGGTGTTGAACTAAAGTGCTTGTTTAAGTAACTGTAACTAAGACAATTAGTCAGAGGTATAACCATATCTCTGGAGACCCAGGGACGTTTGAATGCATCAGGTCTGTGAGTACAGGTGTAACAGAGTTCATGCATTCTCACTGAAATGGTGTATCCGTTCGTCTGGCGAATACAAGAATTTTACTATCCTTTTATTTCGTTCTTTGGAATTCTCGGTAAGCCACAGTGGCAACTGCCTTTGGTGAGAACTGAAGGTTAATTCCAATGTTGTGATTGTTTCTGTCGCTGCTTTCCACTGTCACTTGTCCAGATCCAGTGGTCCGCATTTCAGGAATGGAATGGAAACTTGGGAATGTGGATTCTGCGATCTAGATGGAAGACAAACTGATGCAGGAATTTAGCGATTTGACTAACATCAGTGGATTTCAATAGATTAGGCAGAGTTTTCCAGCTATTTGTGTTTAATAGTGGGATCCTGGAGTGCCTGTGCTTTTGGCCTTCTATAAGCTGCACTGTATTGGGGAATAATCTGTTTACGCAGCCCGCGGAGATTATCCCAATTTATTGTCTGCATTTGTATGTGAGCGATTATCTGTGTTAGGTGTAGCAATCAAACCAACAATTGGTCGTAACAATTTAGCAAATGTGAGGGGTTACATGTTGCAGCATGAAACTTTTGTGGATTTTTAGTAAATGTGGGCGCTGTGACTGAATGTGAAGCAGTTGATGGAAAGCACAATGAAGTCGTTGCTAAGCCAATTTTCAGAACCGAAGTGTGGCTTCATCGTTATCAATACTGTGAAATGTCTATTACGTCCACGTCAGACGGAGCTGCAGCTGCTGCTTACGGTACCGAGTTTGCTACTGGCAGGAGAATCTCGGCCCACCCCCGTTTCTCTGGGATGCATTCCATGGGAGATGCCATGTCTTTCTGTGAGGTTATGTCAGATTGCGCAGTATTTGTTGGAATCAGTCAATGTTCGGTTGTGAAGTCTGTCAAGAGGCAATTGCTGGATTAGAAAACAAACATGGGGAATGCTGGAAGCACTAAATCCCAATTAGCTTTCATTGAAAGACAAACCAGATAATATTTAAATCAGGGGGCTCTCTGAGAACAGTACTGAAGAGAGACACGTGAACTATTTGTCTACATAATCAGTTTGCCTGGATGAATGTTTCAAGCATTTCCTGTTTCTGTTCCGTCCCCGGGTGTTCTATCGCTGAAAGGGAGCACCATGGAAGTTTATGATTTTCTAATGGAAGATTCCCGTCATTACCAGCCGGATTTATCAATTCCATCTACATGAGACGGGAAGACGCCCGCAGTAAATATTCCATCTACTATTGAATCTGTGAAGGTAGTTACCCAGTTACAGTTTTCGCTCCCACTTCATGTTTCGGTCATCAGTAAGGAATCAGTTGTCAGATCATATTTACTTTAGTTTACGATATAACCTCATTTTTCTACGCCGCCTGTGCGCCCTTGCGACGACCCTTCCACCTCTAAATGCAACAATAATGTGAAAACATTACAGTATCCACTCAAACAGCTGTAATGGCTTCCGCTCAGTATTATCTGAACTTGCAGTCTCCTGCCTCTCTTCCAGCGAACTTGCTGGCGATTGTGATCCTGCTCCGGGGAAAGTGCGGTCTCTCCAAATGTGTCACTCTGTACCTATTGGGAATGGCAGCAGTCGATCTCCTGGTCGTTCTCTCGAGTCCCCTGCTGATGTGGACCTCTTCGATTTACTTTCGTAGATCATCTCTGCGCATCACTCCTGTGTGCAGACTCAGTAGGTGGCTGGTTTATGTGAGCACTGCGACCTCTGTCTGGCTGACTGTCGCTTTCACCGTAGATCGATTTGTGGCTATTTGCTGTGAGAAGCTGAAAGCAAAATATTGCACCGAGAGAACGGCGGCTGTGGTTATCGGGTCAGTGAGTGTACTGGCCTGTTTGGAGAGTGTCCACTGGGGATTTGTACCGGAGCCGTTGGTGATAATTGACGGTGTTCCCTGGGATTGTGTTTATACACCGAGCTTCCAAAGGTCTCCCGCATGGGCGGCTTTTGAGATGTTTCACCGCATTTTAACCCCTTGTGTCCCATTCTTTCTGATTTTGCAGCTCAATATTCTGACTGTCAGGCGGATTCCAGCGGCCAGTCGAACCCGAGGGGGGCTCCGGGGATAAAAGAGTGGAGAGAATGACAAGGACCGGGAGATGGAGAACCGACGCAAATCCATCGTTTTGCTCTTCAGCATAAGGGGTAGTTTCATACTGTTCTGGGTAACTCAGGTGGTATTTTATATTTCTCAACGCATTCCAAAGAGTTTTATTTACTCTGTCACGGATCCCCGTTCCATAACAGGAGACACGTCAGGGATGCTGCAGGGTCTCAGTTTCTGCACAAACAAGTGTATTTAAGCCCTGACTCAGAACAAATTCCGAGCGGAACTAAAGAATGCGGTGCAATACCCGCTGAATCTTATTTTGAAACTCTTTAAACGTTATAAATTAAGGATATAAAGTATGATAATGCAGCTGCCTTCATTCTCCCCATTCTGTGCCCCCGCTTGCGGGTAAATGGAACCAATGTTATGAGGAACCAATGTGGAACCAACAGTTACAACGCGAACGCGAGAAAATGTGCAGATACTAGAACTACAAACAACGCACAGAAATCAGAGTCCTGATGAATGGTGTCGGCCCCAAATGTCGATTGTTTACTCTTTTCCATAGAAACGTAATTTGCACCTCCCCTCCCGCTCTTATTCAATCGAAGTTTCAGGCGAACCTGTAATCCCTGTTTCCCGGTTTTGACAACACTGTCTGATACAGAGTATATTTTCGCCTGTAGCAAAGACCCCTGCTCCCGGCACAACACGTCTTTATGTCAAGCTCTTTTTCTTCTACTTCTCTCTGCCACCTTCAACTATCTTCCAGCAGGAGTAATTTAATTGACCTTCCCTTCAGAACAGCTGGCACCGTACAGTAAGAATGCAGATTTTTACTCCAGCCGCTGCCATACTGGTAGGGTGCATACCCTGACAATATCTAGCATGGCATCATAAGGACACAGACCTTTGTTGAACGGGGACCGGTCTTTGAAACAGATGGACACACAATGTGGAATTGCAACTGCTTTACAAATGAAGCAAAATGCCATTACTTTTATTTGACGCTGTAGAGAGAGAGAGAAAGAGACAATGTGACATCGGAGGGTGAGTGCGAGAGAGGGAGCGCAAGTGAGAGAGGCATCGCGAGAGATAGGGCGTGCGAGAGCGCGAGAACGAGGCAAGTAGAGAGAATAAAATCAGAATTAAATTAATAAGCGGATACTGTGATATTGTCAGACGTGTTGATACGAGGGAGGAGGTGATTTGAGGTCAAAGTGCATTAAGGTGGCTAAATCCTTCAGGGGATGTAGTTCATGAGGGGACACAGACCACATGAAGGCAAACATGTATTTAATATTGTGATCATGGCCAGCACACACAATGTACTGAGAGATCTGTCCCTGTGCTGTGCTTCCACAGTTAGCGTTGGAAAATAATTAGCACGGTACCTTAAGGGCACTGCCGTTTACAACTGATGTCAGCATGCTGTAAGACAAAGGCCTTTACAACAGTTGGACAGACAACGACCTGCCTAGCCATGGAACAGTACTGGAAGGGCTGAGATTCTTATTATATGCCGACATTTAACTGGCTTTTTCCTGTGTGACCAGAGACTGATACAAACTCTGCAATGAAAAGAAATTTAAATATAATACAAACCACAATCTGTTCGGCACTCTATCACGAGCCATTAGAGCTAACTAAACATAGAAGCAAAATAGAAAAACACGTACCCACAAGCTCAGCCCTGCACTTTGGGGCCACTGATTACCAGTACCTTCGATTGGCTGTGCAGAGAAGGGCTGGAAGGACTGCACAATGCACTGTCAAGACACAGCACAGGACAGACTCTACTCAGCCCAGCCACCTGCAACACTGGAAGAACACAAAGCGACACTCCAGCTCCGGACTGCATGGACACTCCCCAGTATAGCTCTGGCACTGCAGGCAGGAAAGAACAGAAGTAGAAATCAAACGCAAAAGCTGCTGCAATTCAGTTTGTTGAGGAAGGGGAGGTTGTTACTCTGGTTTAAACATGCCCTGCATACGAGCCTATCCAAGAACAGTCATCACTTGACCGCCGGGAAAATGAGCACTACAACATCTAGAGCTCCAGTACTCGGGCACAGTTCTATAAAACTCTTAAAACTGTGCAGTGAAGACACTGACCTGTGCACACTCAATACTGTACTCCCGGGACTGTACTCCGCCGGTAATACAGATAGTACAGTACAGTACACTACACTACACTAGTAGAGTCCCAGCACTTCAAGGGCAGGTACCTGTGCGACACTGACACTGCACTTCAATTCATGGATACTATTAGTTTCCTCCCTCCCACTGCGCATTATTCAAGACATAACGGAAAGTTGACAAAGGGGAACATTGGAAGTTGTGTGCTTCAATTTCCAAAGGTTTTTGACATGCCATCATAAGACAACAGACAATAGACAATAGGTGCAGAAGAAGACCATTCGGCCCCTCGAGTCTGCACCGCCTTTCTGAGATCATGGCTGATCTTTCACTATCAATACCCAGTCTCTGCCTTTTCCCCATATCCCTTGATTCCCCTATCCATCAGATATCTATCGAGCTCCTTCTTGAAAGCATCCAGAGAATTGGCCTCCACCGTCTTCAGAGGCAGTGCATTCCGCACCTCCATAACTCTCTGGGAGAAGAAGTTTTTCCTCAACTCTGTTTTAAATAACTGACCTCATATTCTCAATCCATGCCCTCTGGTACTGGACTCTCCCAACATCTGGAACATATTTCCTGCCTCAATCCTTTCAAATCCTTTAATTATCTTAAACATTTCAATCAAATCCCCTCTCAATCTCCTCAATTCCAGTGTGTACAAGCCCAATCTCTCCAATCTCTCTGCGTAAGACAGCCCTGCCATCCCAGGAATCAACCTAGTGAATCTGCGCTGCACTTCCTCAATTGCCAGATTGTCCTTCCTTAAACCTGGAGACCAAAACTGTACACAATATTCCAGGTATGGTCTCACCATGGCCCTGTACAAATGCAAAAGGACTTCCTTGCTCTTGTACTCAATTCCCCTTGTAATAAAGGCCAACATTCCATTTGCCCTCTTCACTGCCTGTTGCACTTGCTCACTCACCTTCATTGACTGATGAACTAGGACTCCTAGGTCTCTTTGCATTTCTCCCTTACCTAACTCTACCCCGTTCAGACAATATTCTGCCCTCTTGTTCCTGTTTCCAAAGTGGATAACTTCACATTTATTCACATTGAATGACATCTGCCAAGTATCTGCCCACTCACCCAGCCTCTCCAAGTCTCCCTGCATTCTCCTAACGTCCTCTTCGCATGTCACACTGCCACCCAGTTTAATATCGTCAGCAAACTTGCTGATATAGTTTTCAATGCCCTCATCTAAATCTTTGACATAAATCGTAAAGAGCTGTGGTCCCAATACGGAGCCCTGTTGTACCCCACTAGTCACCTCCAGCCTGTCCGAGAAACACCCATTCACTGCTACCTTTTGCTTTCTACCTGCCAACCAGTTTTCTATCCATGTTGAAACCCTGCCCCCAATGCCATGAGCTCTGATTTTACTCACCAATCTCCTATGTGGCACCTTATCGAATGCCTTCTGAAAATCTAGGTACACTACATCCACTGGCTTACCCTCGTCTAACATCCTTGCTACACCCTCAAAAAACTCCAACAGATTAGTCAAGATTAGTCAGATGAGAGAGAGAAACGAAATTGTTGGCACGCTAGGGAAGTTTGAGACAGCAGCAGAGTATCGCTTGGCTGTATTTTTCCCAATATTGACAGGGATTCTTAGTATATCTGCTTAGCGGAGCAAAATTTATTGGAAGCATCCTGGAAAATTCGCAAGTATTTGCTGCCTATACCAGGGGTGGCCCTATACTATCTCAGTTATGGCGAATAATGAAATCCGCTAATACGTCATGACCCTGAGCAGGACCAGAGCAGTTGGGAGCCAGGAAGCGAGATATTGCAGTGTTTGACTGGGTGAAGGACAAGACTGGTAACTTTCACGAACCCTGATTTATTAGAGATTTCGGGGCTGTAGTTGACAAAGAGGGTATCAAGCACAACACATCAGCAATATTGTACGAGTTAGTCACTTGATAACTGCAAGTATACACGAGTTATTAAAGGTATCGATGGTTTCGGGAGATGGGAAAAGTGGTCGTGAGAAGCATCTTGCAGACAAGCTGAGACAATGACCAAGAGATCCTCCAGACACCTCATGAGCTTAAGGGGCATTACGGGATTAAAAGGTGCTGCTAAAGATCAGCGTGATCATCTTATTTGGAACGAAGGGAAAAGAAAAATATAGTGAATATATAGGGAATGTATACCTTCAATTTCTATTTTGTAGAAACTGATGGGAGTGACGTAATTAAGGAAATGAGTGATGTCTTGGACCACATATGAGTTAACAGGGAGGGGCTGTTAGCATCTTATAATATATTAAGTTAGATAAATCTCCAGGGCCTGGCCAAATAGGACTTGGTGGGAAATTAAAGAACATCTTACAGAGACACCCTTCGAAATGCTGGCTTCGCATCTGAGATATCGGACAATTATAGAGTGCTTAGCTTGATTCCACTGTTTAAAAAGAGTAGCAAAAACAAGCAAAAATACTATCATCCTGACATCGATGGTGAGTAAATTGCTGGATTGGGTTTTATGGGATAGGTTTCACCAATATTTCGAGAGACGGTGTCAGATTTGGAACAGTCTGTAAGATTGTGTGTAGAAAGTAATGTCAGACAAATGCCTTAGAATTCTTAAAGGGCGTAACAGACATACTTTATTGATCCCGAGGGAAATTGGGTTTCGTTATAGTCGCAACGACCAAGAATAGTTTAGAATTTTAGCAATATAAAACTATACATAATTAAATACTACAAGTAAATTACCAGTCTATTGACTCAGGGTGTCTGACACTCCGAGGGAGGAGATGTAAAGTTTGATGGCCACAGGCAGGAACGACTTCCTATGACGTTCATTGTTGCATTTCGATGGAATCCGTCTCTGGCTGAATGTACTCCTGTGCCTAACCAGTAAGTTATGGGGTGGATGGGAGTCATTTTGCAAGATGGCATGTAACTTGGACAGCATCCTCCAAATGTAATTGAAGAATGCATTGTGGATGTTCTCTGCATGTATCAAAAGTCCGTCTTGGCAGATTAGTTTAAAAGATTAGATTTCGTGGGATCCAGAAAGTGTGAGCTGAAAGGATTTACAATTACCTCAGTGGTAGGAAGCAGAGTATAATACTTGAAAGTTGTTTCTCAGAGAGGAGGCTTGAATTTGATGATGTGTCGCAGGGGTTAGTTCTGGGACTTCTGTGCTTTGAACTTTATATGAATGATTTGGATGTGAATACATGAGGCAAAATTAGTTGGCAAATGATACTAAAGTTGGTGGTGTTGTAGTTTGTCTAGCTGACAATGAACATTTACAAGAAGATTATCTGGAAATGTGGGGTGAGCTTTGACAAATGTCCTTCAATCAGATAAATGTGAAGCAATGCACATTGTGAAACCAGACTAGTGTAGGATTTATAGAGAGAAGGCTGGATCCCTGGGGTGTGCTATCGATCAGAGGCGCCGTGGAGCGCAAGTACATCGCTTAGAGAAAGCAGCGACGCAGATGGAATTAATCATGAAAAACTACATCATTCAGGGAACTGAGTGAGTATGGGCATTAGGAAATACACACAAAATGCTGAAGGGCCGCAGCAGGCCAGGGAACATCTATGAAAAATAGTGCAGTCGATGTTTCAGGTGAGACGCTTCGTCAGCACGGCAGAGAAAGAAAGAATCTGTGGCGCGTGGCCAAGTGACTAAGACTTTGATCTGAACGTCGTTAGATCGAGCCTCAGTCTAGGGACTGAGCAGGGCACATAAACACACTCTGTCCCTGCACGTTCATAGCCCGGTAGCGGCGGTTGGTGCACTATGGACAAGACAGGACAAAAGCTGAGATGCCTGCAGTCCTGATGAAGGATCTCGGCCCGAAATGTCAACTTTACACTTTTCAATGGATGATCCCTAGTGTGCTGAGTTTCTCCAGCAGATTGTGGCGTTGTTTGATTTCCTGCAACCGCAGATTTCCATTTGTTTGTGATAGGAATTAGGAAGTTTTGTTGTTTTTACGCAACACGTGTGTGACGCGACGCTTTGAATATTCTGAAATAAGTAGATCATTCTTTTGTAGGAAGGACTGTATGAAATTATAAAAGGGTGCAGCAACGATTTACCAAGATACTTCTGAACTTGGTGGGCCTGATTTAAAAGAGTGTTGCAAATTCCAAAGTTTGTAGATAATTGAGGGATGATCTGATAAGATTATATCAGATCATGAGTGGCATGGATAAGCGGCATGCATAGTTGTTTCTCCAGGAAGGAGGTGATTAAAAAGAACACAGATGAGAGATAATTAAAGGTTCACGAGACGAGAAAATGAATTGAACTGCCTCTGCGTATAAGGAATGAAGAAGAATGTATCATGGAGAGGGTGATGTATCAGTACATATATAGTCCCACTGGGTATTGGAAAAGCTGGTGGGTAAAGTGTCAGTGGACGAGAACTTTGGGACCTGTCAGCACAGACGTCAAGATATTTTAACTCAGTTCTGGGACAGAGAGATGGATAGTCTGGAAATAAATGCGCATTTAATTATCCTATACAGGATCTGACAAGTGTGGATGGAGGGATGGTACAGTGTCTTGAAAATGTACTCACTTATTTCTTATATTCCACAGAATAACCCAAAACAGGGGAAATGTGAAACATTAGAACTAAAACTCAAAAAATGATAAGTGATAGATCAGAATTATTCATTGATCCTTGCAACTATTACAGCCAGTAGAATTTTTGGATAAGTTTCTATTAACTTTACACAACTGAATGAAGCAAGACTTGCCCCATTTCACCTTTCAGAATTGCTCAAACTGCACCAGGTTATTTGGCAGCGTCAGTGGACAGCAATTCTGAGGTCTTTAGAGATTTGATTGGCTTGTTCGGAACTTTTACTGGGCCATTGAAGGACAGAGTAACTCACTTATAAATTCATGTCTTTTTGTCTCCCGCCCTCCTTAAAGACCAGAGACACATTTCCCATCTTCTATTCTGCTAGAACAATATCAGAATTTGGTTATTTTTTGAATGGTCGTTACTAATGACTTTAGCATGTCCTCAGCTCTCTTTCCGAATGCTAGGGTGAGTCCATATAGCCCGGGTGACTTATCTACCGTCAACCATTTTAGCATCCCAACAATCTTTTCATTAGTAAGAGCAATTGCTCTGACGCCTGCCCTCTGACTCTTTGAAGTTTTAAGCAGACTGTTGGTGTCTTTCAGAGTCAATGTCAACGCATAATATTCAATTCATCCGACAGTTTTTGAAGTGCATTACACCCACACCGGGGTCATTTTACAGTGTGCCTATATCCATATTTGTCTCTCTTAAACTGTATATTGGATAGAGACTTTTAGTCTATTATTTCATGTACGTAAGTAGTGCTCCTTACTGCGTGTTATTCCTGTTGCATTCCACATTAAAATGACTGAGAGCATATCGAGGTGGCATGGCCCAGGACTGAGAACGAGAAGGTATCTGAGATTTGGATGCTTTAAGTGCCGTGCCAGATTAAAAATGTGGTGTCATGGATGCCTGGAGTTTCCCGTTGAAGGGGAAGGAGGGGGTATCGTCACGTCCCGATAGTCAATTTCCTATTGTTCTCCTAATTTCCTTTGATTGTACCACGGTTCCGACCGTTAATTTCCCATTAGCTTCTAATTCTCTTTGTTGAAAGAGAACGCACCTGATTTCCATCCAGACCTGAAGCATAAGGATCCCGGCCTGACAACCACTTGGTTACCGCCAGATCCTTGGTTTTGCGTGTGTTCTGATTCACGTTTCCCGGCTGCTCAGGACCATGTGCTGTAAGGTTTGCTCCAGTTTCAAGGTTTATCTATGAAACTCCGTCTGTCTGTGTCAAGGCTCCGTGTCAAGATCCCTCCTGTTTGTTGTTTAACGTTCACGTCCGCATAAGCATCCTAACTCAATCTCCGTGTCTGTGTTCGCTTCATTCGCTCATTGCAACACATGGGTTTATAGGATTAGGAAGACAGAGTCTGCTTTTGGATAAAATTAAGAAACTACAATAATAAACAGAGGCTGGTCGGAGTTATATACACATCTCTCAGTCGTAACGAGGATATGGCGTATAGATTGCAGTAGGGGAGAGATAGGGAATGTTAAAAGGCCAAAGTTATGGTAGCCATAAAAGTTTCAATGGTCAGGACGTTTGGGAAAATTGGGTTGGTTTTGGATCCCAAAGGATGGAATTTGTAGGGTTTCTGCACGACGACATTTAGAGCAGCTTGTGATTGAGCACGCTACAGTAAGTGCAAGCTGTATTTGTTGATGTATAATCAGTCTGTGATTAGAATTCACGCTAGGGTTTGGGAGATAGAAGGTGCAATCATATGAGTATGACAGTGCAGTACCACATAGGCATGAGAGTGCAACTGGCCAAAGTTGATTAGAAGGGGGCATTAGCACGGACGATGACAGAGCAGCAATGCCTGGTGTCTCTGGGAATAAATCACAAGGCACAAGATAGATAAATGCCAAAGATGAAGATAGATAAATGCCAAAGGTGAAGAATTAGTGTAAATGGAGGATGAAGCTGAAAACCAACATAACTTATTCAATAACTGAATAATTTGTAGGAAATTAAAGGATTAAAAATAAGAACTAAAAGAGCAATAAGAAAAGATGAAATAAAAAGTTACAATAGCTAATGATATAAAAGACAATATCGAAAGCGTTTTTGGGTGTCCGGTGACTAAAATAAAAACAACGGTAGAATAGGATTCTGAAAAGTTCGTAATTAAGAAAGTCCGACAAATTTATTAAGCATTTTGTGTTGATCGTCAATGCAAAATGCACCATCGCTCTGCCAGAATTTTGATGTCGAGAGCACAAGTCAGAGCAGTTGCCAATACTGGGAAGAAGGTGGTTGGTAGCCGACAGATCAGGAAGTGTCTGAAATGATTGTGGAGGCATTAGTATTCGATAATTTTCAATAGTCACGAGCTTCTTGAATGCTATCAGGGAAACGTACATTTGCAAATGCCACTCCGCACTTTAAGAAGGGAGTGAGGCAAAAGACGGGAAATTATAGGCAACAGGAAAAACATGGAGAACAAAGGCCAATTCATTTCACTCACGCAGGTATCACGTGTTCAAAGCCACAGGTGTACATTCATCCGCAGACAAAAGTCAGAGGACTTCCTGGAATCGGGCGGTGAAGTGGGACAGGGAGAGAGAGAGAGAGAGAGGATGATAAACAGAAGGGGGTAGCGGTTTGCGAGGGAGGGCCAAAGAGATGTCCGGCTCTTTGTGAGGGTGAAAATTCAGTTTGTCTGCAAAACATTCCAAGTTATTTACACTTGCTTCTGTGGCTGTTACAACTCTAATACTGACATCCGTCTGGTTAATTCTGCCCTGTTCTATTTGCCACCAAATGCGAACAGACTGAGAACAGAGAGGTTTTCTCATTATCGAACAGGTAACATCTGATGAAAGGTCACAGGCTGGAAAAAAAGGTATTGCTGGAATGTTACGTGTTGTGGGAGGGACGGGAAAAACGAGAAAGTGGAGGACTGTAGAGCTGCGAGCGGAGGAGAAAGAGTCACAGAGTCCTACAACACAAAAAGGCCGTGCGGGATTTGAATTTGCAAGTGGATTGGGAAACTCAGGCTGCTACTGGATCCGAAAAGAAGGAAATATTAGAATGCCTATGAGATGGCTTTTTACAGCAGCTTGTGGTTGCATCAGTGATGATAATATGAACTGATTATGCATCTGTGTCTTTTTTTCACTACGGACGACAATATGTCGAAAATGCAACCCAGTAGGAGGGCAGAGTCGGTGTCGGTGTCTCAAATATATATGTATAATTTTGCCGATTAATGTCGTCCATTAATTTGCCATATAGCCAGATAACCATATAACAATTACAACACGGAAACTGGCCATCTCGGCCCTTCTAGTCCATGCCGAACGCTTACTCTCACCTCGCCCCACCGACATGTACTCAGCCCATAACCCTCAATTCCTTTCCTGTGCACATACCTATCCAATTTTACTTTAACTAACAATATCGAAACTAGATCTACAATTCTGCTGGAAGCTCGTTCCACACTGCTCCCATTCTCTGAGTAAAGAAATTCCCCCTCGTGTTACTCCTAAACTTTTGCTCCCAAACTCTCAACTTATGTCTTCTTGTTTGAATCTCCCCTCCCCTCAATGGAAAAAAAAGCCTATCCACGTCAACTCTATCTATCCCTCTAATAATTATAAAGACCTCTATCAAGTCCCCCCTCAACCTTCTGCGATCCAAAGAATAAAGACCTAACTTGTTCAGCCTTTCTCTGAAACCCGATTTCCACTACTATTGTTGACAGAAGTTCAGATGGTGATGAGGAGATGTACAGGAGTGAGATAGATCAGCTTGAAGTGTGCAGTCAAAATAAAAAGTTTGTAATTAACGTCAGTAAGTCCAAGGCATTGACTGTAGACTTCAGGAAGGAGAGGTCCGGAGAATTCATAGCAGTCTCCGTTAAGGGAACAGCAGAGGAAACAATGAGCTGTTTCAAGTACCTGGGTGTCAACATCGGTGAAGACCTACCCTGGACCCATCATTAATTCCGGAGAAGGCAGGCAGTTGCTATAATTCATTCGGAGTCCGAGGAGTCTGGATATGTCACGAAGGACTTTGGCAAATTTCGGATAGGTGTACGGCAGGGAGCAATCTAACTGGTTGCATCACTCTCTGCTATTGGGTGAAGGTGCCACTGTTCAGGATCACAAAAAGCCACGGAAAGTGGCAGACTCATCCAGCTTCCAGCCTCCTCAACAGCAACGACATCTCAAATAGGCGATGTTTAGGAAGGCAGCATGCAGCATTAAAGACCCATCGCCCAGAGCATGCCCGCTTCTCATTGCAACCGTCAGGAGGAGGTACAGGAGCTTGAGGCCACGCACTCATTGTCTCAGCAACAGCTTCTTCCTCACCGCCCAGCACCGTCAGGCATTACTGAATTATAAAGGATTTGTATTGATCTGTCAACAGTTATTGTATTCCGGAATGGTCCTGGAGGTCTGAAAATTGTAAACATCGCTCCACTCTTTAAGAAGGGAGAGTGGCAGAAAACAGACAGGTAGCATGACGTCAGCTGTAGGTAAGACATTGCAATTTATTATTAACAATGAGGTTTTGGGGAGCTCGAAGACACGTGATAAAATAGACCGTAGTCCACATGGTTTCCATGAGGGGAAATCATTCTTGATGAAATTGTTAGAATTATTTGCGGAAATAACAGGCAGGAAAGGAGTCAGTAAATGTTAATTGCAAGGACTTTTCGTAAGTCTAAATGATTTCGCAGATGACGTTAGAAACGGAAGAAGCATGATAGGATATTGGCTGATTGGAAAGAAACAATGAGTAGGTACAAAGTGGACTTTACTGGTTAGCTACCGTTCCCTAGTGTTGCTCGTTCAGCAGTTGCTGCTGGTTGGGGTCAATTCTGTTCACATTAAATTCTGTCAATGATTTGCATGGCAAAATTGACAGTTTTGTGCCATGTGTGTGAATGATAAGTGGCGGTGTTGGTAGTTGTGGGAAAGTTATATATCTGATAAAAACTTAGAAATATTAGGAGTATGGGCATCTGGTTTCCCCCATCTTTTTTTTCTCTATGCATGGAAGATCCTCAGGAGGGCCAGTTTTCTTAATTGCTATCCTTTCGTTCTTCATACAGCTACAGAATTCTGTGGGATTATATTTCTTCTAGTCTACCAGAGCAAACTCATGCCTTCTTTTAGCACTTTTGATTTCCTCCTTAAGTGCTCTCTGGCATTTCCTTTACTCAGGTACCTAAAGTTCCTTCCATCCCCTACTTATTGTACACCCCTTTCCTCCTCCTACCGAGGAGCTGAATATCTCTTGTAATGTTTCCAAAATCTTTTATGTTTGCTGTTTTTATTCTGACAGGATCGCACACACTCTGTTCTCTCAAAATTTCATCTTTGAAAGCCTCCACATGCAAATCATACTTTTTGCCAGAAAATAACCTGTACCAATCGGCACTTGCCACATCGTTTCTGATAAGGTGAAGACTAGCCTTTCTGCAATTTAAAACGTCATCCGAGGAGCAGAACAATGTGCACCTTAATTGCCTTTAAACTAAAGACTCGAACTTCGAGGCGAGTGGTTGTGAGTTAGATTCCAGCTAGTTATTTGCAAACTTTCGGCTCTGGGTAGAGCTTCGAACTAGAAAACTCGTTCCCGTAATCAAACATGACCTGCTGCGTCTCATTCCCCAACAGGAGATCAAGGTTCGCACACCCTTGCTCTGTCATGTCGAAAACAGTGTATCCATGGAACACTGAGGCGATAGTGGAGTATCAGTTCCTCCTGCAACCATGTCTCAATAGAGTCATGTTTTCACGTGGTGACCACACCAGTCTCTCTGCCAATACGCCTTGCATTGAAATACACATTGAAACATACACAATTCAGAATATTCGTCTCGCTGGGCTCAACTTTTCAGTTCTGACTCTGTATGCAGGCATCACAACATCATTCCACGCAACCAATTTACGATCTGCTCCATCACTCATGTTTTCAACTCACACCCGCAACTCCAGTTTCAAATCAAGGCTCCCTTGCTGTGGGATGACAAAATATTCACCCCTTCTCTCCGAACTCCAGCACTGGTCCACACACAGAATGGCGAGTTCGCTTTAACATAATGTTATATATCCGTTACAAGTGCCTATTTATGCACAATCCAAAATCTCCTCAGGAACTATGGCATACGGAACGTCCCGACCGCCTCCACTTGCTCCTTTAGATATCCCTCTCCTACTATGCAATCCAATGTCTCTTCGGCAACTGTGGCGAACAGATTTGTTCAGAGCAGCAAAGGAAGCTGGATTCCTCATGATTAATTTGCCAGTTAAATAAGTTGTACGGAAAGCAAATGCAATATTTGCATTTAATTCGAGAGGAGTAGAATATCAAAGGAAGGATGTAATGCTGAGGCTTTGTGTGACATTTGTTCGACTACATTCGCAATATTGCAGGTAGTTTGGTGACCCTGATCCAAGAAAGGATATGCTGATATTGGAAAGGGTACAGAGAAGATTCATGGGAATGATTTCGTTAATGAAATGGAGAAGCTTTTGATAGCTCTGGATCTGTCCTCACTGGAGTTTGTAAAAATGATTGGGCTTGGAGTGGATGTATCATATAATGGGGGTCACTAGAATCAGATGGTCCTCAGAATAGAAGAATATCGCTTTAGAACAGTGATCAGAAATGCTAACTCATTGGTTATATTTACAGCAGAGATTAATAGGTTATTGATTTGTAATGGTATTGAAGGTTACCGGGAGAGGCATGCATTATGGCACAGCAGACAAGATGGCCCCGAATGCTCTAATTCAGCTACTATGTTTTACCGAAAAGCTGTCATGTCCCCATTAGTGTACGAGCCAAAGGTAACAAGATCACGGTACACGAGATGTTGAGGGAAATTTTGAGGGTTGGATAAAACGAAGAAAGGAGATGTTTCACAGGCAGAGTGAGATAAATACAGTCAGTATGAAAAGTATCAGAATGTTTAACATTTGAATGACAGGGATGGATGTCATGAAATATCACTGTTAGAATTGGTGAAGGTAAAACCAAGGGTGTTTTCAAATCAGATTTGGGGAAAGTTCTAGCCAGCGACAGCGGATTGTCCATTAGTGAGGTGTCAATCTGTGCATGTAGCATGAAACTCTCGTAGATGATTTGGAACGTCAACCGAGGAGCAGAACAATGTGCACCTTAATTGCCTTTAAACTGAAGACTCGAACTTCGAGGCGACTGATTCTGGGTTAGAATCCAGCTACTTCTTTGCAAACTTTCTGCTGTGCGTAGAGTTTCGAACTAGCAAACTCGTTCCCGTAATCAAACATGACCTGCAGCGTCTCATTCCCCAACAGGAGATCAAGGTTCGCACACCCTTGCTCTGTCATGTCGGAAACAGTGTATCCCTGGAACATTGAGCCGATAGTGGAGTATCAGTTCCTCCTGCAACCATGTCTCAATAGAGTCATGATTCACATGGTGACCACACCAGTCTCTCTGCCAATACTCCTTGCATTGCAATACGCATTGAAACACACACAACTCAGAATATTCGCCTCGCTGGGCTCAACTTTTCAGTTCTGACTCTGTTTGCAGGCATCACAACATCATTCCCCGCACCCACTCTACGACGGGTTCCATCACTCATGTTTTCAACTCACACCCGCAACTCCAGTTTAAAATCAAAGCTCCCTTGCATCGGGATGACAAAATCTTCACCCCTTCTCTCCTAACTCCAGCACGGGGCCACACACAGCTCGCTTAAACATAATGTTATATATCGTTTGCAAGTGCCTATTTATGCACAATACAAAATCTCCTCAGGAACTATGGCATGCGGAACGTCCCGAGCGACTCCACTTGCTCCTTTAGATATCCCTCTCCTACTATGCAATCCAATGTCTCTTCGGGAACTGTGGCGAGCAGATTTGTCCAGGGCTGCAAAGGAAGCTGGATTCCTCATGATTATCTTGCCAGTTAAATAAGTTGTAAGGAAAGCAAATGCAATATTTTCATTTAATTCGAGAGGAGTAGAAAATCAAAGGAAGGATGTAATGATGAGGCTTTATGTGACGTGTGTTCGATTACATTCGCAATATTGCAGGTAGTTTGGGGACCCTGATCTGAGAAAGGATCTGCTGATATGGGAAAGGGTCCAGAGAATGTTCATTGGAATGATTTCGTTAATGAAAGGGAGGAGCTTTTGATAGCTCTGGATCTGTCGTCACTGGAGCTTGTAAAAATTGGGGATCTCATTAAAGCCAGTTGCATTATAAACAGAGACTGAGTGGATGTGGAGGCGATGTATCATACAATCGGGGTCACTAAAATCAGACAGTCCTCAGAATAGAAGAACATCCCTTTAGAACAGTGATCAGAAATTTCTTTAGCCAGAGAGTGGTGTATATGTGGAATTCGTTGCCCTTTGTAGCTATGAAGGCTATGTCATTGGGCATATTTACAGCAGAGATTAATAGGTTATTGATCTGTAAGGGTATTGAAGGTTAACGGGAGAAGGCATGCATTATGGCAGAGCAGACTCGATGGCCCGAATGGTCTAATTCAGCCACTATGTTTTACCGAAAAATAACACAAGCCATAACTGTCATATCCCCATTAGTGTAAGAGCCAAAGGTAACAAGATCAAGGAACACGTGATGTTGAGGGAAATTTTGAGGGTTGGGTAAACTGAAGAAAGGAGATATTTCACAGGCAGAGTGAGATAAATACAGTAAGTATGAAAAGTGTCAGAATGGTTAACAAGGACATTTGAGTGACAAGGATGGATATCATGAAATATCACTGTTAGAATTGGTGAAGGTAAAACCAAAGGTGTTTTCAAAGCAGATTTGGGGAAGATTGTAGCCAGCGATAGCAGAGTGTCCATTAGTGAGGTGTCAATCTGTGCATGTAGCATGAAACTCTCATAGATGAACATGTCATCGATGTACACAAAGTGAACAGACCTGATTGTTTAAACTCCCAACTGCGGGTTGGGAGGGTTTGGATATTGTTTGTCCAATGTGGTCAGGAAAGTTTTCTTCATCAATATGAAGAACTTCCAACTCGACAGAACGTGATGCTTGATCTCCTCTTTGGGAATGAGACAGACCAGACGGCAGAATTATGTCTCTGGGTGAATCCAGTGATCACATTTCCATTAGTTTCAAGACAGCTACGTAGGAGGATAAGACCTGTCCTCAGACTGAATTTCTAAACTGGAGAAAATATACATTTGATTGAATCAGAAGGGATCTGCTGGATGTGGATTCGGTTAAGTAAGAGACACTTGGCAATAGGAGGATATCAGAAGTGGAATATTGAGTGCATGTTCATCTGAGAATAATAGGGAAAGCTAACAGGTTCAGGGAACTTTTGTATCGAGAGATACTCAGGACCCGGTAAAGAAAAGGGAGACACAAGTCAGGTCTAAGCAGGTCGATTCTAAGCAGTTCGGAGTTCAAAATTCAAAGTTCATTATAAATATCTTGCATGTCACCATATAAAACACAGAGATTAATTTGCTTGTGGACTCACACAGTAAATAGGAAAAAAAAAGCGCAATTGAACCCTGATTTGATTATTTTGTGAATGTGACTAAACACAGTCAGAGAGGTAGATCAGTAGATGTAGTGAATGGAGTTCAGCAGAGTCTTTCATAAGGTGCCCCATGCAAAGCTTATTGTAAAGGTAAGGAGGCATGGTTTCCAAGGGGACTTTGTTTTGTGGATTCAGAAAGAAAAGTGTGGTTGTGGACGGGTCATATTCTATATGGTGGTCGATCACCAGTGGTGTGCTTCAGCGATCTATTCTAGGAACCCTACTCTTTGTGTTTTCATAAATGATCTGGAAGAGAAAGAGGAGGGAGAGGTTAATAAATTGGCCGATGACACAAAGGTTGTGAGTGTTGTGGATGGTGTGGAGGGCTGTCAGAGGTTACAGCGGTAAATCAATAAGATGCAACACTAGGCTGAAAAGTGGTAGATGGAATTCCAAACAGCTAAGTATGAGATGGCTGACTTTTGTAGGTCAAATATGATCGCAGATTATAGTATTAATGATGAGGCTCTTGGCACTGTGGAGGATCAGAGGGATCTTGAGTTTGGAATCCATAGGACAGTCAAAGCTGTTGTTCATCTTGACTCAGTGCTTAAGAAGTCATCGGCCTTCATCAACCCTGGGATTGAGTTTAAGGGCCGACAGGTAATGTTAATGCTATATAGGACCATGGTGAGACCCCACTCGGAATATTGTGCTCAGTTCTGGTCACCTCACTACAGGAAGGATGTAGAACCGATAGGGAGGGTGCAGACAATACCCACACAATGTGCTAGTGGAACACAGCTGGCCAGGCAGCATCTATAAGGGGAAGCACTAACTGAAAGGAAAGATAATAAGAGATTTGAAAGTAGTAGGGGGAGGGGGAAAAGCGAAATGATAGAAGAACGGAGGGGTGGGATGAAGCTAAGAGCTGGAAAGATGATTGGCGAAACAGATACAGAGCTGGAGAAGGGAAAGGATCATGGGACGGGAGGCCTCGGGTGAAAGAAAGAGGGGGAAGCACCAGAGGGAGATGGATAACAGGCAGCGTGATGGGCAGAAAGAGAGGGAAAAAGGGGGGAATCTAAAAATATCAGGGATGGGGTAAGAAGGCGAGGAGGGGCATTAACGGAAGTTAGAGAAGTCAATTTTCATGCCATCAGATTCGAGGCTACACAGCCGGTATACAAGATCTTGATCCTCCAACCTGAATTTGGATTCATTTTAACAGTAGAGGAGGCCATGTATAGACATATCAGACTGGGAATGGGACGTGGAATTAAAAAACTATGCCCACTGGGAGATCCTGCTTTCTCTGGCGGACCGAGCGTTGGTGCTCAGCGAAACGGACTCCCAGTCTGCGTCGGGTCTCAACAATATATAATAGGCCAAACTGGGAGCACCGGACGCAGTATACCACACCAGCCGACTCACAGGTGAAGTGTGGCCTCACCTGGAAGGACTGTCTGGAGCCCGGAATGGTGGTGAGGGAGGAAGAGTAAGGGCAGTTGTAGCACTTGTTCCGTTTACAATGATAAGTGCCAGAAAGGAGATCGCTGGGAAGGGATGGGGGGGACGAGTGGACAAGTGAGTCGCTTAGGGAGCGATCCCTGCTGAAAGCAGAAAGAGTAGGGGAGGGAAAGATGTGTTTGGTAGAGGGATCCTGTTGGAGGTGGCGGATGTTACGTAGAATTATCCGTTGGACCTGGAGGCTGGTGGGGTGGTAGCTGAGGACAAGGGCAGCCCTATCCAGAGTGGGGTGCCGGGTGGATGGGGTGAGAGCAGATGTGCGGGCAATGAGGGAGATGCGTCTGAGAGCAGATTTGATGGTGGAGGAAGGGAAGCCCCTTTAATTAAAAAAAGAAGACATCTCCTTCGTCCTGGAATGGAAAGCCTCATCCTGAGTGCAGATGCGGCATAGACGGAGGAATTGTGAGAAGGGGATAGTATTTTTGCAAGAGACATGCTGGAAAGAGCTGTGATAGTCTGTAGGTTTATAGTAGATATCAGTAGATAAGCCGTCTCCAGAGATGGAGACAGAAAGATGAAGAAGTGGGAGGGACGTGTCGGAAAAGGGCCAGGTAAATTTGAGGGCAGGGTGAAAGTTGGAGGCAAAGGTAATGAGGTCAATCTCAGCATGCGTGCAGGAGGCAGCGCGAATGCAGTCGTCGATGTAGTGAAGGAAAAGAGGAGGACGGATATCGTATAGACTTGGAACATGGACTGTTCCACAAAGCTGACAAAAAGCCAGGCATAACTAGGACCCATGCGGGTACCCATGGCTACACCTTTGGTTTGGAGGAAGTGTTTGGAGCCAAAGGAGAAATTGTTGAGAATAAGAACTAATTCCGCTAGACGAGAAGAGAGTTGGTAGAGGGGAATTGGTTAGGTCTGGAATCCAAAAGGAAGCGAAGAGCTTTGAGACCGTCCAGGTGGGGGACGGAGTTGTATCGGGACTGGACGGCCATGGTGAAAATAAGGCGGTGGGGGCAAGGGAACTTAAAATCAGGGAAGGGGGCAGAGGTGATTTACAAGGATGTTGCCTGGATTGGGGAGCGTGCCTTTCGAGAATAGGTTGAGCGAATGTAACCTTTACTTCTTGGAGCAACGGAGAGTAGATATGTATAAGATGATGAGAGGCATTGATCGTGTGGATAGTCAGATTTATTTTAAATATTTTGATTTTTTTCCCCAGAGGTGAAATGGTAATCACGAGAGGGTATAGTTTTATGGTGCTTCTGGATGGGTACAGACTAGATGTCAGGGGTATTTTTTTTTTACGCAGAGAGTGGTGTGCATGGAATGGGCTGTTGGCGATGGGGGTAGAGGCAGATACGATAGGGTCTTTTAAAAGACTCCTGGATAGGTGTATGAAGTTTAGCAAAATAGAGGGCTATGTGTAACACTAGGTAATTTTCGTTTTCAAGACATGTTCAGCACAGCAGTGTGGGCCCAAAGGTCTGTATTGTGCATTTTGTTTTCTGTGTCTTTATGTTTCTATGTAAATTCAGTACAGTACGACTCCCAATAGGATGAGCAAACAACCATTGTGGAAGTGACAATAAAACATGCAAATGCACAAAGAGAAAAATCAATTAATAATAATAATAATAATAATAATAATAATAATAATAATAATAATAATAATAATAAGAATAATAATAATAATAATGATAATGATGATGATAATAATAATAATAATAATAATAATAATAATGATAATGATAATAATAATAATAATAATAATAATAATAATAATAATAATGATAATAATAATAATAATAATAATAATAATAATAATAATAATAATAATAATAATAATAATACACACATAACAAAGTAATCAGTATTGAGATCATGAGATGAAAGGTTCAGTGATGTGTCGAGTAGATTTATAGCCTCTAGGTCAAGAGCCTATTAGTTGAGGGGTAATAAGCTTTCCTGAACATGATGGTGAGTACTAAGGATCCTGTACCTTCTTGTTAATGGCAGCAGTGAGCAGAAACCATGGCCTGGATGCTGAAGGGCCTTGATAACGGATGCTGCTTCATGTGACAATGCTCCATAGAGACGTGCTCAATGCTAGTGAGGGTCCTACTCGTAATGGACTGGGCCGCGTCGGCTGCAGTATTTTAGGCATCTAGGAAAAGATGCTAACAGTCAGTGTACTCTCCATCACATTTTTCAGCCCAATTCTCCAGGTGTACCAGATCCGCTGCAAACAATGATATTCTTGCACCCACACACGGCACCACCAAACTGGATTTATTACACAATTTGCTGCTCAAGTTAACCACATTGTGTTTGACATTGTTTACCTGGACTTTAATAAGTCTTTATGCAAGCTATCACATGGAAGATTGGTCAGAAGTTTAATTCGCTAGGCATTCAGGATGAAGGACTCCATTCGATTCAACAAAGGCTGGGTGGGACAAGCCAGAGAGAGGTAGTAGGTAGGCAGCTCACAAACTATAGGCCTGTGGCTAATGGTATCAACGGAGATCAGTGCTGTGTCCTTTGGTTGTCGTCTGTAACAAGAATTCGGATGATAATGTAGTACACTAGATCAGCAAATTTGCCGATGACTACAAGATTGTGAGTGGAATGGACGGCGAGGAAGTCGATTAATGTGAAACGTTTAAGGGCAACATGAGGGCTCCTGCACGGAGGGGGTCTACTAATACTGTCAGTCGTATCTGCACCATGGATTGAAAAGGGCTAGATCGACTTCATTGCTGGTGAGTGTAAGATGTTGCAATTTGGTGGACAAAACACGGTAAGACAGTGAATGTTAGGCGTTTCTGCAATATACAGAACAACATTTCCTTGAAATTAGCGTCACAGGTAGATGAAGTTGTAAAGAGAGCTTTAGGTACATGGTCCTTTATAAATCAGGGCATTGAGTGCAGAAGTTTGGATGTATGTTGAAATTGTAAAATATGTCAGTGAAAGTAATGCGTGAAGTTCTGGTTCACCTACCGATAATGAAGATATCCATAAGCTTGGAAGAATGCAGACAAAATATACAAGTGGCTTGTCCGTACTTGACGACCTGAGCTGCAGGGACTGTTTGCCCAGATTAGGAATGTATCCACTGGTGTGTTCAGTGGAAAGGATAAGACTAACTAAGAGGAATCAGAGGTGAAACTTCACTTGACTTTCCTATGAGTGGAGCAAGCTACTAACGGAAGTCGTACATGTACGTTCAATAATGACATTGGGGAAAGCTTGGCCAGTTGGATGAGATGAGAGATATTGGGTCAATGAGGTATGGAGGGCTATGGTCTGGGTGCAGGGGGATGGGACAAGACAGAAAGGTAGGCTGGCATGGAAGAGATAGGCTGAAGTTCCTGTATGCTGTAGTGCTCCATAACTCTCTGCCAACACTTCCCATACGATAAATACCAATGTGCCATTTGCCTCCCTGACTACTGCTGACCCTTCCGCAGTTTGAGATAAACACCCTAAATGGACCAGTGAGAATACATGCTTGCATCAGTGGACAAACATCTTTGCATATTTCAAGATATTTTACCTGAATTCCTTCTCCATTATAGATCCTGTACACTTTACCCTCCCATTATTCCAGTGCAGTCCCTTTGCCAACCTGACTGGGAATTCATTCAGCGCCTACACCTGCTAGTGCGTGCTGTATATCGCAGACAATATACATATTCCAGGCCACCATTCTGGCCCATTATAAACCTGACACAGTAGTCATGTGACTATTTGCTCCCCTGAACCTCTGATCATTCCTGTTCATTTGCTTATCACTGAACCCGTGGTTGTTAGAGGAAGCTCCCTGACTGAGAACAATAAGCTCCTCATTACAAAGCCTCAGGATAAAAGGAACTTATTTGCATTGCATATTTTTTTTACAATAATACATAAATTGTTCCGCCGCCCAGCTGCAGATTCATTGATTTGAGATTCTGACGCGGAAGGTAGTAAGGGACGTGTCGTCTAGCTTAACACTGCTCACAGCAGAGAGAGAAAAGGTCGTAGGTGGTCTTATCTCCTTCCAATTCGTACACAATCACATCACCGGTAGTCACAAATGAGTAGACACAAATGATTGATCCTGTGCATTTGTTTTGTTGTTGTTATTGTTGTGTGTGTGTGTGTGTGTGTGTGTGTGTGTGTGTGGGTGTGTGGGTGTGTGGGTGTGTGGGTGTGTGTGTGTGTGTGTGTGTGTGTGTGTGTGTGTGTGTGTGTGTGTGTGTGTGTGTGTGTGTTTGTGTGTGCGCGTGCGCGCTGTGCTGGGTGTGTGTGTGTGTGTGTGTGTGTGTGCGCGCGCGCTGTGCTGGGCGCGGGGGATGGACGTCCGAGGTAGAGAGAGACAAACCGTCTGTAAGTAAAATAAATGGAGCTCCTATCAATCGGTGAGGTTTTAGGGAGTGATTTCTCAGCTCTGTCCATCGTCTCAGTCAAGGAAATCTCATGTAGTTGTGATCACAGTGAAGGGGACAAGGAGATTTCACTCCATCTGTGGACTGTCTCTGTCAGTGTGGTTTCATAGAACATACAACTTCGAACAGTAGAGCACAGTACAATCCTTTCGGCACAATGTTGTGCCGACTCTTAAAACCTGCCTCCCATATAACCACCCCCACCTTAGGTTTTCCATATTCTTGTCTCGTCGTTTCTTAAATTTCAGTAATGTATCTGCCTCCACCACTGACTCAGGCAGTGCACTCCACACACAAACCTCACTCACGGAAACAGTCCATCTCCGCCATTCTAATCCGTACCGAACGCTTACTCTCACCTAGTCCCACCGACCTGCATTCAGCCCACAATTCTCCATTCCTTTCCTGTCCATATACCTATACATTTTTTTAAACGACAATGTTGAACCTACCTCTACCACTTCTACAGTAAGCTTGTTCCACACAGATACCACACTCTGAGTAAAAAATTCCCCTCTCGTGTTACCCTTAAACTTTTGCCCCCAAACTTTTGTCCTCTTGTTTGAATCTACCCTACTCTCAGTGAAAAAAGCCTATCCACGTCAACTCTATCTATCCCAATCATAATTTTAAATACCTCTATCATGAACCCTCTCAGCCTTCACCACTCCAAAGAATAAAAACCTAACTTGTTCAACCCTGCTCTGTAACGTAGGTGCAGTAACACAGGTAACATTCTATAAAATCTAATATTCCCCTTCAACGGAGATCTTACTTCTGTTTGTGGGTTATCAATGTTTGTGGAATCTCACTGAGGGTGATCTCCGTATCAGTGGGATCCCAGTAAGGGAGAGAGGGAGATCTGTTTTCTGTCAGATCTTGGTCTGTGAGATACTGCCTGTGTGTTCTCACTGAGGGAGGTCTCATCTCTTTCTTTGGATTCGCAGTAAGGAACTTGAGGACAGTGAACATTTGAAAACATCTGGAATTTATTAACTGCTATGTTTAGCGGGGAATATAACATATTTAAATGAAAGCTGGAGCGGGGGGGGGGGGTGGAGGGAGACTTCACTGAGAGGTTCTCATAATATTCTACTTCATGCTTCACAACACCCCAAATCTGGGTGCATTACACAACCACATTGTGTTTGACATTCTTTACCTGGAATTTAACAAGTCTGTAGGCAACCTTCTGCATGGACAGAGGCCTGAGAGTGGTAGTAGGTACTCGGCTCACAAACAACAGGCCTGTGATTAGTGGTGTCAGCGGAGCACAGTGCTGAGATCCATTGTTTGTAAAAGAAACTCAGAAGCACAGAAAACCTATTGCACACTACAGGCCTTTCGGCCCACAACACTGTGCCAATCATACCCTTCACTGATAAATTACCTAGACTTACCCTTAGTCTTCTTTAAACTGGATCAGCAAAATTTTCTACTGACTACGAAATTGTGGGGATGGGGGGAAATGGACAGTGCAGAAGACTATTAATGCTTACAGTGTTAACTGGACCAAATGGGAAAATGGACTGAAAGTGGACAGACTGAATTCATTGCCGGTGAGGGTGGTGTATTGCAATTTTGGGAGGGAAACACACAATGCAACAGTGAATGTTTGGTGTACATGGAAATACAGATCAATATTTCCTTGAAATCAGCGTCACGGGTAGATGTACAGCTGTAAGGAGAGCCTAAGTACATGGGCCTTTATAAATCAGGGCATTGAATGCAGGTGCTGGTAGGTATGTTGAAATTATATTAAAAAAATGTTAGTGAAATGCATTTCACAGTAATGTGTACCGATAGAGAAGATATCAATAAACTTGAAGGAATGCAGACAAGATTTACAAGGGTGTTGTCGGTACTTCAGGATCTGAGCTACAGAGACGGTTTGACTACATTAGGGATTTATTCACTGATGTGCTTAGTGTGAAGTATAACATATTTAAGAGAAATCAGAGAAGTATTTTCACTCAGAGGTTCCTGTGAGTGGAACGTGCTACCAACAGAAGTCCTAGATACACGTTTAATAGAAAAAGTTAGGGAACGTTTGGACAGCTGGATGAGATAAGAGATCATGGATCATGAGGTATGGAGGACTATGGGCTGGATGCAGAGAGATGAGAATATGTTGGCATGGACTTGATGTGTGGTAGTTCTTTTTACTGTGCTGTGGTACTCCATCACTCTCTGTCCAGCACCACCATACCATAAATGCCCATGTTCATTTGCCTTCCCAACTACTGTTGTCCCTTCCTGCAGTCTGAGGTAAACAGGCTGTGGTGGGCCAATGTGATTACATGCTTGCAT